>NW_007728077.1:109861-113879 GCF_000696425.1 Galeopterus variegatus | reverse complement strand
CGCCCGCGCTTCACTTGCCGGCCTTCTGCGCCTTCTGCGCCGACTTGGTGACCTTGCCGGCGCCGCCGCTCTTCTTCTCCACATTCTTGATGACGCCCACCGCCACGGTCTGCCGCATGTCGCGAACAGCGAAGCGGCCTGCGGAGGGCAGGCGACTGCGTGTCAGCACTCAGGACCCGCCCGGGCCATGGGAGCAGAGTTAACTATTGGAAACGTCCCAGGATTCGCTTGGCACTTAACCATCACGACAAGGGTGGCCTCAGCCTGCAATCTGCTTAAGGCAGCCTTCCGACACAGGTCTGTGGGTTGCCACTTGGGGAGGGTCAGCTGATTCTGTTGGGCAGTCAGTCCTTGTTCTGATTCTGCCACTAGACTAGCCGTGGGCCTGGTGCAAGTTGCTTAAGGGGACCTCATCTGTAGAGGGGGTCACCATCCCAGGTGTGCCCAGCAAAGCCACCTGCGCTCAGCACAAAAGTTTGCCACAGTAAGGGCCCCCCACACCCGCTCCCCAGAGGTCCTCTGCCCTCAACCTGGGTCAGCCGGGATCAGCCGCCACCTCCAGGGCTGCTCACCGAGGGGCGGGTACTGGGAGAAGCTCTCCACACACATGGGCTTTCCGGGGACCATCTCCACGATGGCCGCATCACCGGACTTCAGGGACTTGGGGTTGTCCTCCAGCTTCTTGCCAGAACGCCGGTCAATCTTTTCCTTCAGCTCAGCAAACTTGCAGGCGATGTGGGCAGTGTGGCAGTCGATAACCGGTGAATATCCAGCACTGATCTGCCCAGGGTGATTCAGGATGATGACCTGAGGGCAGAGTCGCAGGAGCCATCAGGCACGCCTGGGGCCTGGCGCACCCAAGGGGGCCACTGGGAAGCCACCAAAGCTGAACCAGGAGGCTCCAGACATGGGACCACCTCCCAGATCCTCAGGGCACAGAGTTCTGACGGTGGAAGAAGCTCAGGGTATGGAGGACCCACCCCCCAGACCCGGACCCCAATGTCCTCACAAGCATTTGGCACACCCCGGGGAAATAAATGACTGACAAGGGCCAGGGGCAGCACTTACACTGTCGACCCTGGCCAGAACTAAGGGGGTACAAAACTGGACTTGGGTTACTGTATTTCAGTGACATCTCCATAACGCTGTTCTTCAAAATCATTGTCTTAGGAAGAGGTGATGAAAGAGGGTGCAATGAGAAGCGTAAAGGCACGGCAGAGACGTCTCCGGCAGTAAGCAATAAGTGTCTTTCAAGACAGAAGCGGGACCTCAAAGGCTAGACGTGCCAGCTGTTGTGGTCAACAGACACAGGACTGCCCAGAAGCTGGGTGGACAAGACCCGGCACCTCCCAGCCTCTGCCCCTGCTGTGTGGGACCCTGAACACGCCACCCCTCGATCCCCTGGTGGCCTCTGAAGTGAACCAAGTGAACCAAGACTACCCAGCAGCACCTCACCAGGGACAGCCCTGTTGCTGCTCCGGCCAAGAGTGGCCCCCGCACACCAGCACAGCCACCGACCTGGGAGGTAAACTGGGCAGCCTCCTGGGGCGGGTCGGACTTGCTGTCCCCACACACGTTGCCACGGCGGATGTCTTTGACTGACACATTCTTCACATTGAAGCCCACGTTGTCACCGGGCAGGGCCTCGCTCAGTGCCTCATGGTGCATCTCCACTGACTTCACCTCAGTGGTGATGTTCACTGGCGCAAAGGTCACCACCATGCCTGGCCGAAGGATGCCCGTCTCCACGCGGCCCACCGGCACCGTGCCAATGCCTGGGCCAAGAGGAGGGGGCTGTGAGGGGTAGAGAGGATACCAGGGGACAGAACGTTCGGGGAAAGAACCTGGTAACCCACAGAACTCAGGACTCAGTCCTCCCTGGCTGGGCCGGGGGAGATGTGGTCACGCGGCAGGAGTGAGGGGAAAAGGGAGCCCCCCCCACCGTGTACAAGGCCAACACTGGGATTCCAGCAGAAGTGGAGGTGCCCCTGAGCCAATCAAATGAGGGACCAAACAAGGGAGTGTTCCCAGGAACTCAAGGGAAAGCGACAGGGGCAGTGAGCAGAGAGGGACTGTCAGGCCTGGGATCTCATCTTTGCCCCTGGGGGGCTTCTCTTGGAGGGAGCACTGTGGGGAACCCTTCTCTCTCTGGAAACCCCTCCTTGTGGCCCTGAGGCACAGCATCAGAGTGTGGGCCAGGTCACTAGGATTGCTGGGGCCATGGGGCCGGTGGCTCTGCCCACAGAGGACTCCCTGGGCCCCGCTTCTCCAGGATCTGCTGGCACCCATCTCTGCAGCTGCTGAAGGGTCTCGTCTCCCCCAGGGTGTGGGGACATCTCCACCTTGTCTCCCTGAGCTGTGATGGAGGCTTGTGTGGCATCTCAGTATGATGGGACTGAGGCTGGTGGCTGTTTTCTGTGCACACAGAGATGTCCCCGACGTCTCTGACCACAGCCCCCAGTTGGGAGCCCCCATCAGTACCCTTCCCTCTCTGGGGTCTCATATTTGTGTGTGTTTCTATAACATCTCATGGGCAGCATTTCTCATTTCTGGGGTGGGACCATGTCTCCCACAGGACTGGGACCTCAACAGGGTGACAGGAGTCACCTCTATGCCCCCACCTTTTGCCACCAGCTCTTGCACAGGGCTGGGCACCTACCTGGAGAGAGAGAGAGACCCTGGCAGATGCTGGGCAGATGGATGGATGGATGGAGAGCAGACAGATGTATAGTGGATAGTCCCCCAGACAGCGTGTGGCATGAGAGGAGGTGGCGATGACCTGACCTGGGGCCTTTGTGGGGGCCCTGATCTCAGGGGAGGGCCTGGGATGGGGTAGCGGTTGTGGCGTGGGCCTCACTCACCGCCAATCTTGTACACGTCCTGCAGTGGCAGGCGCAGAGGCTTGTCTGTAGGGCGTGTGGGGGGCAGGATGGTGTCCAGGGCCTCGAGCAGGGACACGCCGCTTGCGTTCCCCTCCTTACGCTCCACCTTCCAGCCCTTGAACCATGGCATCTGGGCGGGAGGGAGAAGCCGACCCATCTTAGAGACCACCTGCCACCTCCCCACCTCTCGTGGCCGCTGACCTCGGGTCACAGGCACAACCCCACACCCTCTATGGGTAACGCTGGACTGTTTGGGCTAAATTCCCTTCTTGTCCTTGGAGACATAAACAACTTGCGCACCACCCCTCCCAATCAGTTCACATCCCCAATGTCACAGAGGTGTTGGGAAAGAGATTCTTCTTAGGAAGGTGAGTGGCAAAGAGAAACGAAGCCCCCACCTCAGCCCAGACTCTGCTCAGATGTTTTTTTTTTTTTTATAAAAAGATGACCGGTAAGGGGATCTTAACCCTTGACTTGGTGTCGTCAGCACCACGCTCAGCCAGTGAGCGAACCGGCCATCCCTATATGGGATCCGAACCCATGGCCTTGGTGTTATCAGCACCGCACTCTCCCGAGTGAGCCACGGGCCGGACCTCAGATGTTCTTAACACTTGGGAATAAGTCCCAGCCCTGCCCAACTCCGTGCAGCCCCCCAGGGCCCCTAGCCACCAGATCCCTGGGAGAGCAAGCAACCAGAGCAGGAGGAGCCAGAGTCCGTCCTCGGCCCCATCCCAGAAGTTTGCGGGACCACCGTGCCTGCTGTCTCCAAGGTCAGCCGACCCATCACCACCAGGGCTTCTCCTGACCACAGCCTGTGGCCCTCCTCACACAGAGCCTCGCTCTGGCCCAGCCACCACAGACAGGGAGAAGGGGAAGGGACCAGCAGCCCCGTGCCCAGGACCACCCCAGTAACCCTGTGTCCTCCTGCCTTTGTCTTCACGGCCAAATCCCAGACAGCCCCGGTCAGCAGAAGTCTCCTGATCCAGCAGGCCAGGCCGCTAGGAAGTGCAGGGGAGGGGAGCATCCCTAGGGGTGGGGGGTGCTGGGAGCACCCCCTGCACCCCCAGACCCCACTCAAGACCACAGGCCTGCTGGTCTAAGTCTCCCCTGGCTGCCCCCCTCAGTGGGGGCAGCGG
>NW_007728077.1:108681-109577 GCF_000696425.1 Galeopterus variegatus | reverse complement strand
CACCAGGCACTCACGTTGGGCGAAGG
This sequence comes from Galeopterus variegatus, assembly GCF_000696425.1. NCBI lineage: Eukaryota > Metazoa > Chordata > Mammalia > Dermoptera > Cynocephalidae > Galeopterus > Galeopterus variegatus. The sequence continues at coordinate 109,551 of NW_007728077.1, read as the reverse complement.
CTCCAGCATGTTGTCACCGTGCCAGCCGGAGATGGGCACAAAGGGCACGGTGGCCGGGTTGTAGCCAATCTTCTTGATGTAGGCGCTGACCTCCTTGACAATTTCATCGTAGCGTTTCTCGCTATAGGCTGGCTCCGTCGAATCCATCTTGTTGACACCCACGATGAGCTGCTTCACGCCCAGCGTGTAGGCCAGCAGTGCATGCTCACGGGTCTGCCCATTCTTGGAGATGCCCGCCTCAAACTCGCCCACTCCTGCTGCCACGATCAGCACCGCGCAGTCCGCCTGCCCCACAGGTTGGGCACGGTGAGCCCCAGGCCCCTGCCTTGCACCCAGGTCCCCCCAGGCAGCAGACGGGAGCCTGAGAAGTTGCCCTGGGGATGCAGACTGGGGGTCTCCACCTCAGGGGCAGTGAAGAGGGGAGCTCTTCCAACAGGCCTTGGGTCAGGGAGACCCAGTTTCAGGCCCTGGGCCCACCACCAGCAGGCTATGTGTCCCTGCACAAGTCTCTCAGCCTCTCTGGTCCTGACCCTTGCTGGAGGACAGAATGTGATCACGGCTGTAAAAGCTATGTGGAAAGAAAGAACTCCAAGGGAACAGAAAAGACTGTTTCGGTGTGTCAGTGCTGCCACCTGTGTGGGCACTGCATCCAGTGTTTGCGTCCATCTATGTGTCCGTCTGTCATCTGTGAGTGCCCCTGACAATGTCTGACTGTCTGGGCCCAACTGTCTGCATTTCTGCCCACATCTCACTGTCCCCATCTGGCCTCTACCTCTGTCTGTCTGTGAAGGGCCATGTCAGTGTGTCCACATCTGTCCCCTCTGCCTGCCTGGTGGCCCTGACTGGCCAGGTGTCTTTACAGGCACCCCA
>NW_007728077.1:105141-108036 GCF_000696425.1 Galeopterus variegatus | reverse complement strand
GGTCCTTCAAACAGGTACCCTTGCCTCACCTCTGTGCCTGCCCACCTGGGATGTGCCAGTGATCATGTTCTTGATGAAGTCACGGTGGCCCGGGGCGTCGATGATGGTGATGTAGTACTTGGTGGTCTCAAACTTCCAGAGGGAGATGTCGATGGTGATGCCGCGTTCCCGCTCTGCCTTCAGCTTGTCCAGCACCCAAGCGTATTTGAAGGAGCCCTTCCCCATCTGGAGGGGTGGTGGGCATGGCTCAGAGCGAGACCCAGCACACCCAGGTCTCATCTGCCTGCTGGGGCTGCCCCTGGGCCATGGGAGCAGCATGTTGTGGCAGAGCGGCCATTCAGAGGAGGGACCCCACTGGGGCCCTGGGACTCTGGTCCACATCTCTCTGATGCTGACATCCAGACCCTGCCCTGCCAAGGCCGGCCAACCTCCGCCTCCCCAGGAACAGCCTCCAGCACCAGTTCCTAAGTGGGCGCGGACACGCATTTCCACCAGCAGGTGGCGCGAGGGACTGGGAGCCACTCAGAGAGAAGCCGCCAGACCGGATTAAACCCCCTCCCCGGTGGAAGGCTCCCCTTTATCTGAAACGGGGAGACCCCCACAGATCCCTTCGTCAGCCAGAGGCCAATAATACCATGTTTTGGGCTGTCAAATAAATAACCCCTCTGTGTTATTAAAAAAAAAGAAAAAAAAATCAGCCAAGGTCCCTAAGAGAGCCTGGCTTTCCAGCTCTTTCTATAGCTGAAGGCTCTTAAATAGCTCTGAGGCTCCTCCTCCGCGTCCCTGTTCTGCCCGAGCAGGGGAAGCTGGGGGTCTCCCCACAGCAGCAAGGCTGGGCCACACTCTGCAAACACCTGGGCACTGGGGGCCAGTGAGACCCCCACAGCCTGGGCGGGGGCTTCAGTAGGTGCAGCTACGGCCACTGCCCAGCTGGGCAAAGCTCCCTACCAGAGCCAAGCATGGACCTCACACAGGCCTCTGCCCTCCAGGGATGCTGCCCAGCCTGGAGGGGCCACCCAAACAAGACACAGACAGGACCCAGCTGGGACCTAAACCAGGCGCCCTTTCAGTCCCTCGGCCTCCTTCCTACTCCACCCCAAAGGGACAGAGTGACGCAGCTTTCAGGCCCAGATGCAGAAGAGTGTAGCTCAGTGCACCCCCACCCCAGCCAGGGCAGGTGGCCAGGCCAGGCCAGCAGCTGCCCCTCCCAGGCCCTGGCCCCAGCTCTCATAATCAAGTGCCAGGTAGGAGCCCTCAAAGGCCTCACAGAAGTGGGCTTCTCCCAGAGCCCAGGGGTGAGGGATGGGGGCACACAGCAGACCCCCACACATGGCTACTTCCCACCCATGGGCCTCAGATACAAAACAGGAGCAGCTTCAAAAAATGGAAGGTCAACAAGCCCCTCTCATCCTCAGCAAGCAGCCAAGACCCCCAACCCAGGTGGCACCCTGGACAAGCAGCCCTTCACAGCCCAGCAGAGAAAATGGAGCTGATGGGCCAGCTGCCCATCAACCCACTATTAATAGCAGCCTGAGTCCTGGCCCGCCCCAGCCTTGGCCCTGGGGGGCAAAGGAACAAGGCTGGAGGGCCCTCTAGCCCTGGTCCAGCGTGGCAGAGTCCCAGGGTCTGCTACAGACCTGTGCAGGACAGAAACACCACCTCCCCCAGTAGCACATCCTCAGGGACAGGAGACCCCGTTCACCCCCCACCCTGCCGCCATCTCCATCTGGACCCTCCAAGACATGGGTCCCCAACAGCAGGGTCCTCTTGAGCCTCACACCTCTCTCACCCTGAAGGAGATAAACTGAGCTGCACGCCCAGGGGCTGGAAGCACCGAGCCCAGCCACCGCGTGGGGGAGATGTGAAGGTGGGAGTCCCCTGGGGGCTCACCTCAGCCGCCTCCTTCTCGAACTTCTCGATGGTCCTCTTGTCGATGCCCCCGCATTTGTAGATGAGGTGGCCTGTTGTGGTGGACTTGCCCGAGTCCACATGGCCAATGACCACGATGTTGATGTGGGTCTTCTCCTTGCCCATTCTGCCCAGGGTGTGGGGAAGGGCTGGCACGACCTGGGATGCTCTGGCTCAGGACGAGGGGGTGCTGAGTGGCAGGTCTGTGAGGTCAGTGGGAGGAGGCAGGTGATGGGGAGCTTGGGGGGCCCAGCAGACACTGTCCTGGCACGGGCTGGGAGCACATCCCTGTCCTGAGGCCGGGGCCAAGCCCCCAAACCCCCAGCTGAAGGCAGTGGCAAGCACAGGCCATACACTCCCCCACCCCACACTTGAGCCCAAATGGTCCAGTCTGCTGCACATGCTTGGGCGTTGGTGCCACAGAGCCCCTGCTCCTCATGAAGGGGGTTCACCTCCATCTGCAGAGGCCAAGAACCACAGGACTGGGCGAGCCCCATGACCAGCCAGAGCCCAGGTGATGAGTCACCCTGCCCAGCTCTCCGTGTCCTGTCCTCAGTGCCCCCCCAGCAGCCTGGACCAGGACACTGCACCCCACCTCCACCTGCTGTCCCTGCGGGGAAATGGTCAGTGCTCCCCACCCCTCCTCCAGCAGGGACAGCGCCATGTTCCTCCCGTGCCCGCTCGGAAGCCTGGCACCAGACCTCCCACGGACGATGTGCTGCCCAGATTAGGGGCCCAGAATAGCTCTGGCCCTCCCCAGAGCCGGGCAGGGGGCAGACAGCAGGGCTGGGAGGCGGGGGTCTCTGTCCTGGCTGGAGGAGGGTGGATCTGGCCTCAGCCAAGCTCAGCAAGTGCCGGCAGAGGTGCGAGGGGAGCACCTCCGTCACCCCCTTCCCTCTGGTGCAGGCCCTGGGTCACAGCCCCTGTTCGGTCCTGGGGCCTGTGGGGGAGGTCAGTGGGAGGGGACAGGCAGCTGGGGGAGGGGGA
>NW_007728077.1:85028-103941 GCF_000696425.1 Galeopterus variegatus | reverse complement strand
CGCAAGGGAGACCCCCGGGATGGGGCCGCACTGCAGGGACGCAAGGCCCGCGGGTCGGGGGCAGATTCTGGGGCCGCGCGGTGAGTCAGGCTGCCGCCTGCAGACAGAGGCCACCGGGGGCTCGGGGGTCCGGGCCCCGGGCCAATGTCCGGGTGTGCATCTCTCAGTGCCCGGTCTGGCCCTGCTCGTGACGGATGCCCAGTGAAGCTGTGTTCTGTCCCTCTCTGGGTGGGACCTCAGAATCTGCTTGTTTCTGGGCCCCCTGCCCCAGTGCCTGTGCACAGGGGCTTGTCAGGGCAGGACCCAGGCTCTGTCAACAGAACCAGCCAGAACCACCCTCCTCTGAGGCCCTGGAAAGGACCCTTTTCCACCCTGTCCCCCAAGGCCAGCGAATGCTTGAAGCCTGCTTGCAGAGCCCACAGTTATCTGCGAGGGACGCCATGGTGTGCACTCATGGGTGCCGTTCCCAGAAAACAGCATCGGTCAGTGAGATAAACCAGGTCCAAACAGCCCAGCCTGACCCAGCTGAGCCCAGCACCTCGCTCCTGGCCCTCAGGGTCCGAGTGCCAAGCCGCAGAGGAGCTACGTTCTGTAGGAAGGGAGGAGTCCTGAGGGTCCTGGGCAGACGAGGTAGTAAGCACAGTGGGTTTTAAGGAGGGGATGTGGCAGCCATGTGCTGTGGAAAGACCGAGGTCGGGGGCTTCTTTCCAAGACCCCCAGTCTCACCAGGTGTTCACATTGCCCATGCTGTCTCCCCGTCTGACTCCCAACTGCAGGATCCAGGCCCAGCAGATGATAGAGGGGTCTCAGGAGATGTGTACTGAGTGGGGGAGCAGGCCCCAGGTGTTCACATTGCCCATGCTGTCTCCCCGTCTGACTCCCAACTGCAGGATCCAGGCCCGGCAGATGATAGAGGGGTCTCAGGAGATGTGTACTGAGTGGGGGAGCAGGCATTAGGCTCATTCTCTCAGCCCTGCTGTGAGTGTCCACTGGGTCTACATGCAAGAGGCCCAGGGCAGGGCCCAGGGTGGGGAGTCCTCAGAGACGGGACCACCGCAGGCCAGCTGGCAGGTGTGAGGAGGAAGGAAAGGCTGAGGCCAGGGCAGTGGCTGGGAGCCAAGCAGTTCTCCCTGTCCTTGGGGAGGGTCGCTCAGGGAGGGGACAGGCCCCTCTGGTGTGCCATCCCTGTGTTGGCCCCATGGGAGCCCAGGGACTCCTAACTCCCTGGCCATAGCCACAGGTGGGAGGGAGGCCGAGAGGGCCTCTCGGATGACCCGGCACTTTCGAGTGCTGCTGATACCATCCAATGTGAGCCAGGAATTAAAAATAACTGCCTGGTGAGAGAGCGAGACCCCCCCACCCAGCTGGTCTCTATATTTAATGCCTCCCTTCTCGCCTGAGGGTTAGGCCAGGATTCAGCGGGCTGGCTTGCTGCGGATGCTGTGACTAGCCAGGCGGGGTTAGCCAGACAAAGTGGGCGGGAGGCTGGGTCCCTGGGGATGCCAGCCCCCACTTCCCCTTAGGGACCTGCAGCACCCAGGACTTTGGCTGCCTGCAGCCTCAGGGGTCTTTGTCAGACACTCCTCCTGGTGCGGGGCTGAGCTGCTGCACTCTGCTGCCGGCTCTCCCATCACGGTTAACTGGCAAGTTCCTGGGCCAGGGGCTCACCTGTGGTGGGGAGGCCATGCCACCCAGAGGAGGAGGACGCCTCTGGGCAGACCCTGGGGAAGGGTGCCAGGCAGCTGCTCCACAGGGCCTCTGTGTCACCAGGATATGCCCATTTGCAGGGTGCTGACCTGCAGGGCGACTCGCACCCTGGGACACTCAGAATATGCAGCAAATTAGGCTCAGTGAGGTGATAATGCTAAACAATGATGTTCCAACAGCGCTAAAGGACTGCTAACTGCTGCACGGTGCTCGACCACTACTAACCACTACACAATGCTGAGTGACTACTGCTGTGGTCTGAACGTGTCCTCCAAAACGCATGTGTTGGAAACTTGATCCCCGGTTCAGCAGTGTTGGGGGGTGGCGCCTTTCGAGAGGTGTTGGGTGGTACAGACCCCGCCCTCTAGGGTGATTGGCACTGCTGTGGAAGGGGCTCATGGGAGTGGGGGGTCTCTCTCTCTCTCCCTCACCCTTCCGCCTTCCACTGTGCAGGAAGACCCTCATCACCTGTGCGCACCTTGATCTCAGACTTCCAGTCTCTAGAACTGTGAGAAATAAATTTCTGTTCTGTATAAACTACCCAGTCCATGGTATTCTGCTATAGCAGCACAAAACAGACTACAACAGCTACTAACTACTAAATAGTACCAAATGAATAGTAAGTACTAAGCAATACTAAGTAACGACAGCACATACTAGATGACATTCACCACACGCCAGGTGGGGGCTACCAGGACGCCCTCCCAGGGAGGCCCCAGGACCTTGAGAGTCCATGAGGCACCTGGGCACAGAGAAGATAAGCCCCTGCCCGAGGCCACATGGGTGGCTCAGGAGCCCTGAGGCAGGCCAGTGTGACTTCCTGACAGAGCAGAGTTGCACCTGTGGCCATGCCTGTGCTTTTCCCACCTTCCCCCCGCCCCGTCAGGCCTTGGCCCCCTCCATAGCCCTCCCTCCACATCTAAGTCACTGGTCACAGTGGCCCCCATAGCAGCCAAGGGCGGAGGAGGGTGGTGAGCAGGGAGGGTCCCCAGCCGACCAAGGCTCCTTCTGGGGAGCAGGACAGAAGGAAAAGGTGCAGACCCCACCCCTTCCCAGCCCCCCTCCTGGAGCCATTTGGGGAGACACAGGCGGCCCCCTCTTTGGCTGGCTAGGGTTTCACCAGCCTCAGGAAAGAAGATCCAGCTAAAATTAACTGTTATCAAGCTGTCAGACCTGGAAATAAACCTGCCTCCCATTGGCTGCTGGTGATGTCACTGCGGGTTAATAATAGCCTGCAAATGCATAACTAACAACCTGTGCAGGGCCTTCCTGTGGGGCCAGGCCCGTCACCCTGGGCCCTGCCCAAGCAGGAGGAGGTTGGCAACCCAGATGACTGTTGCTGTGCCCAAGACACCCCAGACAGGGGAGGGGCCATGTGGGGATCAGGGCTGGGGGCACCCTCTGGCCTCTGAGTGTCTCATGATGACTTCAACCCTGGCTTTGGGCCAAGGGCTGCTTCTGACCCCAGAGCACGTGCAGATTCAGTCACTGGGCATGGAGCATCCCGTCTGCCAGCCTACCATGGCTGCAGGGTCCTAGATGGCCACGGGGACCAGGTCCTCCCCTGTGACCAGCTCTCGGGGTTGGGCACCCAGGAGGCCATCTCCATGACAGCAGAGGAGCTCTTGGCCCTGGGGCTTCCCTTGGAAAAGCAAGGTTTTGTCCTCCCAAATCATAAAAGCTGGGGCCTGGGGGCTGGCAGCAGGCAGCATGCAGGCAGCCAAGCCAGCCAGAGCATGGGCCAGCCAAGGGCCCCCAAACATACCACCCTCCAAAACCCAGTGTCTGGGAGGGTCTGAGGCAGACCTGAGTCTAGCAGGGAAGCCCAGAGAGGGGCCTGCAGTGCCTGCAGGGTGCCGTTGCCATGGTGAGAGGCAGCGTCTGCACGCTCTCCCTGCTCCCAGGCCCTCCTCCCGGGAGCCCAGCGCCTGCCCATTGGAAAAGCAAGGTTTTGTCCTCCCAAATCATAAAAGCTGGGGCCTGGGGGCTGGCAGCAGGCAGCATGCAGGCAGCCAAGCCAGCCAGAGCATGGGCCAGCCAAGGGCCCCCAAACATACCACCCTCCAAAACCCAGTGTCTGGGAGGGTCTGAGGCAGACCTGAATCTAGCAGGGAAGCCCAAAGAGGGGCCTGCAGTGCCTGCAGGGTGCCGTTGCCATGGTGAGAGGCAGCGTCTGCACGCTCTCCCTGCTCCCAGGCCCTCCTCCGGAGGCTACAGGCAGCACTTTCTCCCTCACCGGTGGGGAAGGAGCAGCTGGGCTGCTGACAGAGGTCACTGACCCAGGAGGGGTCAGCCTTTCAGGCCCAAGAAGGGGCAGCCCCCGTGGTGGAGGCAGGAGTGCTGTGCCCTCCAGTGCCCAGAGAAACAAGGGAGAACTTGGGGAGGGTCTGTAGGCCCACTGCTGCCCACTGTTGGTATCTCTGGGCCCAGCTGGAAAGAGGGGTGTGGGGGGCACTGACTGTTTCTTGCTTCCACAGCCAGGTCCAGCATAGGATGGAGGGGGTCCCGGGCCTGTGGTCAGGTCCTCTCCAAGGACTCACTGACAGCGGAGTTCCCTTCCTGTAATGCTGCCCTTGGGGGTGGAGGGTGAGGCCACCACAGTGACCCCCAGGCCCCATCTCCTTTCCTATGTACCTGACACCAGGTTTGGGAAGGGAGGATCTCTCAAGGTAGGGAAACTGCCCTGGGGAGCTGAAGCTCATTAGCGACTCTGAGGCAGTTTACACCCCTTTCCATGGCTTCCCTCAATTAGGCCATTGAGAAAGTTCCCTTCCTGTAATGCTGCCCTTGGGGGTGGAGGGTGAGGCCACCACAGTGACCCCCAGGCCCCATCTCCTTTCCTATGTACCTGACACCAGGTTTGGGAAGGGAGGATCTCTCAAGGTAGGAAAACTGCCCTGGGGAGCTGAAGCTCATTAGCGACTCTGAGGCAGTTTACACCCCTTTCCATGGCTTCCCTCAATTAGGCCATTGAGAATCTCAGCAAGGGACCTGGCCTTGGGAGCAACAGACCTGCCTGTGACTGTGTGCTGGGGAGGAGCTGGGAGGAGGTGGCTGGGCCATTCTCCTCCTCATACTCTGTGGCAGAGGCCCCCCGCTGGAAGGACCCTCCCCACAATGCCAAGAACCCAAAAACAGGACGGCTGGGCCGCGGCAGGGAGGGGACATTTGCCTTTTTCCTGAGACTTGTGCTCGCGCTTACTTAGGAAAAGCACGCAATCTACAAAGGAGCTGGATGAATTGCCACAAAGTGGACACACGCTTGTGAGCACCACCTAGACCAAGAAACAGCACCTCATGCCTCAGCCCTGCCACCTTCACGGGTCCTGTCCTGACTTCTTACTACACAGATCACTTGTACCTGTTTCTAAACTCTGCATGAACAGGACGTATGTACGTACCCTTTCACATGCCAGGGTGTCTGTAGGCTCGTCCACCATCCCATGCAGCGCATCTCTTCGTTTCACTGCTATGTGTGATTCCACCGCAGCTTCAAGCTACTGCATGCAAAGCTGCTACGTATGAACACTTCTGTGTGTGTCACTTGGTGTACACCCCAGAAGTGGAGTTTGAGCCCAGGGGTGTGCATGATGCAAGTATATTTGTCCATTTCTGTTGCTTATAACAAAATACTTGGAACTGGGCAATTTATAAAGAAAACAAATTTTATTGCTTTATAGTCTCAGAGGCTGATGATGGAGTTTGGATGTGTTGTCCCCACCAAAACTCATGTGGAAATTTGATCCCCAATGTGGCAGTGTTGAAAGCTGTTTGAGTCATGGGGGCAGATCCCTCATGAATGAATTAATGCTCTCCCTGGGGGAGGCGGAATTAATGAGTGAGTTCTCGCTCTATTAGTTACTGCAAGAGCTGGTTGTTTAATAGACCCTGAACCTCCCCTCCTCTCTCTCTTGCTTCCTCTCGCCATGTGATCTGCTTGCACCCGCCGGCTGCCTGCCACTTTCCGCCATGAGTAGAAGCAGCCTGAGGCCCGTGCCAGATGCAGTTGTCCCAGAATCAGAAGCCAAATAAACCTCTTTTCTTTATAAATTGCCCGGTCTCAGGTATTTCAGTTATTGCAACACAAACGGACAAAAACAGCTGGGAAGTCTGAAGTCCAGGGAACACATCTGGTGAGGATTAATAGACCCTGAACCTCCCCTCCTCTCTCTCTTGCTTCCTCTCGCCATGTGATCTGCTTGGACCTGCCGGCTGCCTTATACATTATACGAAGTTATACGACCGGCTGCCTTCCACTTTCCGCCATGAGTAGAAGCAGCCTGAGGCCCATGCCAGATGCAGTTGTCCCAGAATCAGAAGCCAAATAAACCTCTTTTCTTTATAAATTACCCGGTCTCAGGTATTTCAGTTATAGCAACACAAACGGACAAAAACAGCTGGGAAGCCTGAAGTCCAGGGAACACATCTGGTGAGGGCTTTCTTTGGTGGTGGATTTCCAACAAGGCAGGGGTCTCACATGGCAGAAGATGGTGGAGCAGAGAAACTCTCATGTGCTGTCCTTTTAAAGTCCTCAGAACCACGTCCCTGACCACCATTATCAATCCATTCACTAGGCATGGTCCTACAATCTAGTCACCTCTTCAAGGCCCCACCTTTCAATTGCCATGACAGGATTTCCTCCCCTCTTACAGTCACAGTGAGGACCAAGTTCCTATTACCTGGAACTTTGGAGACACAATTTAAGCTTCCATGAGTTTGGTGGACATTCAGTCCACAGCAGCCACTCATCAATTTATTGCCTCTTGACTCTAAATTCAGCCTTCAACACCTACGCTGCAGCAGTGGACGGAACTACTTTCAGAATTCTTCCTTATGCTGAGCAGATCCATTTCTTCAAGCAGGCAAAGAAGGGTGAATTTGCCATTGAGAGGAAATTAATTGATAACTGGTTTTTTTCCTCGACCATGGGCTGCATTTTCCTGTTTCTTTAAATGTCTGGTGATTTTTCACTGAGTACCAGATGTTGTGTGGAGACTCTGGATTCTGTTATCTTCCTGTGAAGACTGTTGGCTCTTCTTTCAGCAGGCCATTCGGTCACTGGACCTGTGTAGGCTTGTTTTCAGGCTCTATTAGCATCAATCTGTGGAAAGCCCAAAGTGTCTCCCAAGACCCTCTAGCTTGGTAAGACTCAACCATCAATCTCAGTCTCCCCTGCAGATCTCCGTGAGACCTGGTTTGAACTTTTTTCAGATGGGTCTGGAGTAGGCATTACTGTACATTGTGATCTTTTCTCCTAAAAAAAAAAAAAAGAACCAAAAAGGTCTCTCCTCTCTGGCTGGGTTGCTGGGTACAGCTGCCAGCACTGCCTGTCTCTGCTCGCCTTTGTTTCTGGAATTTTTGTTCCGCTCTAACCAGGAGTGAATGCAACCTAAGGTGATCCCCAGTTAGTTGCGCCTTCGAGTAACTCCCTCACCTCGAGTGCAAAGGAACCTGTGGCCTGTGTCCAGCCCACAGACTGTGAGAAATGAGATGACACGGCCACTCCCTGACTGGCTTACGTTACTCAGGACTCCATTCTGGCTGACTGGGCCACAAGATTCTCCTGCCATCCTTAAAAACATGAGCTGCCAGGTGGGAAGGAGGCCTGTGAGGGGCCATGTCCCCAGGAACCACAGTGGCCTCCAAGAGCTGACAGCAGCCCCAGGCTGTCATCAACAAGAAAGCAGGGACCTCAGCCTACACCCACAAGGAACCAATCCTGCTAACAACAAGATGGCCTTAGAAGAGGACCCCAAGCTTCAGGAAGAAGCAGCAACACCTTTACTGCCCTGCTTGAATCCCTGAGCGGAGGACCCAACAGAACCATGCCTGGAAACTGATAATAAATGCTTGCCCTTTAAAGCCACTAAATTTGTGGTAATAAATTATTACACAGCCATAGATAATGAATGTACATCCCATGGTAACTGCTCTCTGGTCGGCCTCCTGTGGCCCCACCCAGCAAAGTACACAGCCCAGCCCTCAGCCACAGACTTGCAGGACCCCAGCAGCTCCCACCCTGCAGGTGCCCTCCATCCCCACCTCTGCCTCTCAGCCTAGCTGGACCACCACCTCTTGCAGTGTTACAGTTAGGGAGCTCCTCAGGAAGAGAGCAGAGGGGGCGAGCATGGGACCATGTGAACGTCCTCCTATCACAGTCCTGCTGCTCGTGAATTCTGTCCAGTTTCATCGTCGTTTGTGGAGGGAGTGCCTCCTGTACCAGCTACTCCTCCGTGGGTGGAAGCAGAGGTCGACTCCACTCCAAAATAAAAATAGTTTTTTATTTTGAAATAATTTTAGACTTACACAAAAATTGCAAGAATAGTACTGAGAACTTTCCCTATCCCCTTCATCCAAAGTCACTAATCATTAATATGAGCGCCATCATTCTCTTCCTCTGTCTGTGCATACATGTGTTCTTTTTTCTGAGTGTGTGAGAAAGGTTTGCATCAGTCATGACCTTCATTCCATACTCCAGTGGGTACTTCCGACAGGTGCAGTGTGTCCATCTACGTTCATGCTCCAGTTGCCTCGGTTTGCCCAGCGTTGATAGATTTTTCCTGGTTCCAGGATCACATGCTGGTTTCAGTGGTCAAGTGTCTTAGTCTCCTTTAAAATGAAACAGTCCCCCAGCCTTCTTTTTAAAATATTTTATGGCACTGCAACTTTTTTTTTTTTTTTTTTTGAAGATGACCGGTAAGGGGATCTTAACCCTTGACTTGGTGTTGTCAGCACCACGCTCTCCCAGGTGAGCCAACCAGCCATCCCTATAGGGATCCAAACCCGTGGCCTTGGTGTTATCAGCACCACACTCTCCCAAGTGAGCCACAGGCTGGCCCCTGGCATTAAAACTTTTGAAGAGGGCAGGCCAGTTGTTTTCTAGGCTATCTCTCTAATGGGGTTTTCTGGTGTTTCCGCACGAATAGATTTGAGTTTTATTTTTCTGGCAGGCATACCGCGGGAGCAACACATCTTTCCCCGGGCATGAGGAGCACCCGGCACCTGCTGCCCGCGCATGGTGTCAGCATCTTTGATCTTCCGTCCACCAGGTTTCTCAGAGCAGAATTACCACTTTCTCCTTTGTAATTACTAAGTAACTAGTGCAGGTGCACTTTGGATTATGGTTTTGTCCTGCTCCTCATCAGAATCCCTCTCTCAATTCAGCGTCCGTTGATTCTCACTTAAGTCAACGTTTACTATGACGGCTGCACTTTTTAGATAACTTATTTATCTATTTTTATTTTCTGAATCATCACACAGTAAAATCAACTTTCTGGAAGGTGCACAGCCCTACGGAGATTAACACACATACAGAAGCCTGCAGCCACCATGATCAGGACACAGAGTGTTCTGTCACCTGAAAATCTCCCTTGCTCCCTCCCGTTGTAGCCACCGCTTACCCCAGGCAGCCTTATCTGTTCTCCATCACGTCAGCTTTGTGTTTTGAGAATGTCGTGTAAATCCAAGGATGTATTTAAGGACACACTATGTCACTTCTGCAGTCTGGCTTCTTCCACTCAGCAAAGGCCTTGAGACTCACCCAGATTGTTACATGTGTCAATGTGCGTTCCTCTTCCTCACTGAGTAGCACTCTATGTACAGACAGACCACAGTTTGTTCATTCACTGGTTGAAAGATGCTTGGGTTGTTTCCAGTTTGGGCAGTTATGAATAAAGCTGCCATAAACGTTTGCGTACAATTTTTGTGGATAAATGCCCACAGGTAGAATTTTTGGGTCACATGGCAGGTGCATCTTTTCAGTGCTTAAGGAACTGGCGGGCTGACTGCAAAGTGGCTGCTCCGTGTTGCACACCCACCAGCCGCTCCATGTCCCAGAGGCTCCACGTCCCCACCAGCTCATGGTATCATCAGTTTGTTGGGAATGTGTTTTTAGCTGTTCTATTAGACGTGTCATAGCATCTCGTGCTGGCTTTAATTTGCATTTCCCTGATGGCTAATGATGTTGAAGAGCTTTTCACGTGCTGATTGCTATAACATCTTTAGTGAGGTTCCCATTTAAGTCCTTTATCCTTTTTTTCCAAGCAGCTTTATTGAGATATCACTGGCATAACATAAAGTTCACCCATTTAAAGTATGTAATGCAATGGCTCTTAGTATATCTACAGAGTTGTGCAACCATCATAATAAGCTAGTTTTAGAACATTTTCATCACACCAGAAAGAAACCTTGCACCATTCAGCAGTCACTCTCCATTCCTTTCCTACTCCCAACCAAGCCCTAGGCCACCACTAATCTTTCTGTCTCTGTATATTTGCCTATTCTGGACATTTCATGTAAATGGAATAGTGCGACGTGGTCTTTTGGGATTTTTTTGTTTGGTTTTTTTTGTCCTTTTTGAGACCGGCCGCACCGCGCTCAGCCAGTGAGCACTGTGAGCGCACCAGTCATCCCTATATAGGATCCGAACCCGCGGCGGGAGCGCTGCTGCGCTCCCAGCGCTGCACTCTCCCGAGTGCGCCAAGGGCTCGGCCCACGACGTGGTCTTTTGTGACGAGCAACTTTTACTTCACATGTTTTCAAGGCTTATCAGTACTTCAATCTTTTTTATTGCCAAATAATACTCCATCATATGGATATACCACATTTTGATTATCCATTCATTGGTTTTTAGTTAGTATGAACAACTCTGCTGTGCATGTGCAAGTTTTTTGGTATACACGTGTTTTCGTTTATCCTGGGCAGACATCTAGGAGCAACAACGCTGGGTCATGTGATTATACGTAGCCTTTTTGAGGAAATGAGAAATGTTTTCAACGTGGCTGCACATTTTACATTCCCAATAGCTATGCAGGCAGACTTCAACATCTCCACATCCTTGCCAACATCTATTTTGTCTTTCTCATTATTGTCATCCTAGAGGATGTGAAGTCACATCTCACTGTGGTTTGATTTGCATATCTGTGATGACTAATGATGTTAAGCATCTTTTCATGTGTTTATTGGCCATTTGTATAATTTCTTTAGAGAAATGTCTATTCAAATCCTTTGCCCATTTTTAAATGGATTTTTTTTTTTTTTTTTGGTGTTGAGTTTTGAGAGTTCTTTATGTATTGTGGATACAAGTCTGTTTTAGTCTGTTTGTGTTGCTATAACACAAATACCTGAGACTGGGTAATTTATAAAGAACAGAGGTTTATTTGGCTTCTGATTCTGGGACAGCTGCATCTGGCACAGGCCTCAGGCTGCTTCTACTCATGGTGGAAAGCGGCAGGCAACCGGTGGGTACAAACAGATCACGTGGTGAGAGGAAGCAAGAGAGAGAGAGGGGAGGTGCCAGGGTCTTTTAAGCAACCAGCTCTCACGGGAACTAACCAAATAAGAACTCACTCACTACCCCCCTTCCCCCAGGAAGAGCATTAATCCATTCATGAGGGATCCGCACCTGTGACTCAAACAACTTCCAGCACTGCCACATTGGGGATCAGATTTCCACATGAGTTTTGGCAGGACAACACATCCAAACTCTATCAAAGTCCTTTGTCAGATGTGTGATATCAAATATTTTTTCCCATTCTGTGGCTTGTCTTATTAATGTCTTAACAGGGTCATTCACAGTACAAAAGCTTTTGAAACACTTTTACATTGCTGTTAGCAACATTAAATGGTCCAGCCACTGTGGAAAAGAGTTCAGTGGTTCCTAAATAAGTTAAACATAGAATTACCACATGACTCAGCAATTCCACTCCTAGGTGTAGACCCAGAAAAATTGAAAACAGATATCCAAACAAAAACTTGCACATAAAATGCTCACAACAGCACTATTCACTATATACCTAAAAGGTGGAAATAACTTAAACATCCAAAAACAGGAGAATGGATAAACAAAATGTGGTATATCCATACCATGGAATATTACTCAGCCATAAAAAGAAATGAATTTCTGACACATTCTACAATGTAGATGAACCTTGAAAACATCATGCTGAGTGAAAAAATCCAGTCACAAAAGGTCACGATTTGTGAGACAGAAAACAGGCACACTGACGGCTTAGCTCAGATGGTAGAGTGCAGCCCTGCAATACCAAGGTCAAGGGTTTAGATCCCCATACCGGCCAGCCGCCAAGAAAAAGCATATTAGTGGTTGCCCAGTGGCTGGGCAGAGCGGGAGAGCAGAAGAGACTGCTTAACGGGTGTGGGGTCTCCTTTGGGGTGATGGAAATGTTTGGAACTAGGCAGAGGTAATGGCCACGCAGCTCTGTAAACGTGTTATGATGCTACTGAAATGCACGCTCCAAACAGTTCATTTTAGGGTATATGATTTTTTCCTCAGTAAAAACAACTTGGGTAGTGCCATTTCCCTATATTCCTATTTTTCAAAATTGTTTTAGTTATTCTAGTTTGCCTTTCCATCTTAGTTGTAGGATCCGACTGTATCTTCAAAAAATCCAGCTGAGATTATTGGAATTGCATTAAACCTATAAATCAATTTGGCGAGAACTGACATCTTTACTGTGTTGGGTGGGCAGCCCACATACACTATATGTCTCTTCATTTACTTAGGACCTCCTTAATTTATTTCATTAACATTTCATTTTTTTAAATTTATGCTTCTAACTGTATGTTGCTAGTATGAGAGTATTTCTAAAAGTTCATGGAAAAATAGAATTAAAAGATAATATGACTCTTTCCATGAATTTTTTGCAGTCCCCTCATATATAGAAATAAATGGATTTTTGTGTGTTGACTTTATATCTTGTAATCTTGCTAATCCCACTTACTCATTCGATTAGTGTTTTTGTAGATTCCTTGGAATTTTCTATATAGGCCATCACGTTGTCTGTGAACCGGGACAGTTTTGTTTCTCATCTGTATGCATTTTGTTTGTCTTTCTTGCTTTATTCTCCTGGCTAAGACTTCCAGTAGATGTTGACTAATAGTGGCGAGAGTGGAATCCTTGTCCCACTCCAGTAGGGGAAGGATTCAGTCTTTCACCTTGAGTACCGTGTTGGCCCTTCACAGGTTGAAGAAGCTCTCTTCTTTTCCTACTTTGCTGAGAGTGTTTGTCATGAACAGATGTTGGGTTTTGCCAAAGATTACCCTCTGTCATTTCAAGAGTGTTCGCAGTTGCTTGTCAGTGCGTTTTTTACAATAGCTGCTTTAAAATCTGCCAGACAATCCCAACATCTGTGCTATCTCAGCGTTAGTGTTTGCGGATTGTCATTTCCCATGGGAACTGAGATTTTCCTCATTCTTTTATGCTGACTCATTCCGGATTTTGTCCCGATGTTCAGTATTTTTGATGAACAAACACTTCTTGGTTTGTCGTCAGCCTTTGGTTGAATTCCAGAGCACTGAAATGGTTGTTTCTGACAGTTTTGTCCAGGTTTACAGTTGCATTTTGGGGAGATGGTTTGTTGACCTCCTGACCCCTTCATGCTGGAAGTCTTTACTATCTTGTCTTGCACAATTCATTCTTACATCAAATACATTTACTGAACAGCTGCTACACGACCGACGCTGCCTTGGCCACTGGGGACCCAGAGTGAGAAGACACAATCTCTGCTCCCATGTATCTCACTTAACCAACAAGTGAACATATTAGATCATTTCCAACATGAAAAGTGCTAGAAATGATGATAATAGCTAACTTTTATTGAGCACCTATTATGTGCTAGGCTCTGGTCATAGCATTTACAGGAAGCATCTTAACCTCAGAATTGCCCTGTGAGTTAGACACTGCCCCATTTTGCAGACAAGGAAACAAACGGAGAGCTTGCCATCCACCGCTCCCCCAGGACTCCCTCTGGCCATGTTAAAGTGCCTCCCATGTAGTAAGCACTCATTAAATACTAGTCATTGTTTTATTTCCTTCTGCCGATGGTGACAGCATCTAAGCAGCACCAACTCC
Organism: Galeopterus variegatus; assembly: GCF_000696425.1. Taxonomy (NCBI): domain Eukaryota; kingdom Metazoa; phylum Chordata; class Mammalia; order Dermoptera; family Cynocephalidae; genus Galeopterus; species Galeopterus variegatus. The sequence goes on along the minus strand of NW_007728077.1, from coordinate 90,365 downwards.
TGCCTCCTGTGGTTGATGAGCCTCCTGACCCGAAGGCAGAGGGCAGGACTGGGAAATGCACTGTGGTGGCAAGAGTGCCTTCCTCCAGGAGTGGACTGAGGAACCCTGAGGCCTCCAGTCCTGGCTGGGGCTTGTCAGAGCTCTTACCCCGCCCCATACTTGCAGCCAGAGGGCCGTGCAGGTGACAGTAGCAGCTCCAGCGACCACGCAACTGTGAGCCCCTCCCATCTTCACACACACCTGTTAGGAAGGGATCACCTTCACCCCCTATGAGACAAGAGACACTGTAATTAGGACCCGAAGCCCAAGCCTTCCTTACACCCTGTAGGAAACCTTGGCCATCGGCCATCTTGGTCCAGCTATGCTGTCTCCTCTCCAGCTGAGACATCCCCACCAACGTCATCCCTGCAATGACCACGTCCAGGCAACATGGGGTGGCAAGTCCTCATCCCTTTGAGTTTTTCTGTCCCATTTCCCCATAGCTAGAGGCTCAGGAGTGGTGTCTCCCTGCTCCTGCTCCCTGACACAGCACCCAGCCCTGCAGACCCCGAAGCATGACATCCCTCTAAACTCACCAGGTGTGCCACTAACCCTCAGAGCCAGTGGAGGAGGAAGAGGGTTCACTCAGTCTGAGCTTGTCCTTCCTGCCGGGCCCGGGTCCTCTCTGTCCCTGGATGCATCACAGAGAAGTCAGGTTCAGTGAGCTAACCACTGGCAAGATCACAGCCAGCCAGAGGTGGAGGCTGGTCCAACCCCAGGCCATGCGGCTCCTGAGCCTGGATTCTCCCAACATGAGCCACAACTGGGGGGCCAGAGCGGGACAACATGGACCGGTACCCTGCTGCTGCCCACACTTAGCACCCCGGAGGAGATGAGGAAGGGGCAGATGGCCCTGCCCTGCAGTCATCCCATGCAGCCATCACAGAAGATGGGGCACGGGCCGGAAGGGGACTGAGGCCCCGTAGCCCCTTCCCCACTCCAACCAGGGTCACCATTCAGTGTCCCTGAAACTTACTGTGGGAAGGGGCTCGCTGAGCCCCCACCTTCCTGGCTTAGTAAACACAGCTTCTACTTTTTTGCTAAAAACATCCTCCTTCCAAGGGCCGGCCTGTGGCTCACTTGGGAGAGTGCAGTGCTGATAACACCAAGGCCACGGGTTCTGATCCCTATATAGGGATGGCCAGTTAGCTCACTTGGGAGAGCGTGGTGCTGACAACACCAAGTCAAGGGTTAAGATCCCCTTACCAGTCATCTTTTAAAAAATAAAATAAATAAAAAATAAATAAAAGCATCCTCCTTCCAGAGGATGGCCAGTTAGCTCACTTGGGAGAGCGTGGTGCTGACAACACCAAGTCAAGGGTTAAGATCCCCTTACCAGTCATCTTTTAAAAAATAAAATAAATAAAAAATAAATAAAAGCATCCTCCTTCCAGAGGATGGCCAGTTAGCTCACTTGGGAGAGCGTGGTGCTGACAACACCAAGTCAAGGGTTAAGATCCCCTTACCAGTCATCTTTTAAAAAATAAAATAAATAAAAAATAAATAAAAGCATCCTCCTTCCAGACTTTCTGCTATGGACGCTGGCTGGTGAGGTTGAGAATAAGTGGGCTAGGGGAGGCTGGGGAAGGCCTTGCTGTCCAACTGGGGGGCCAGCAGACAACACCCCCTGTCAGCTCTGTCAGTGTCAGCCTCGGCCACAGAACCAGCTCACCTGCACTTTCCCTTCCCTGGGCAGCCGCACTCGGGATCTGAGGGAGGCAGGCCAAGGCTGTGCCAGCTGGGACTGATACAGGTCACCCCAACAGTCCCTCCTTGCTCCAGAGCTCCCCCCACCCAGTCCCATGTCCATCCCATTCCCTTCCCAGGTGCTGATCCTCAGTACAAACCCTGCACCCCAACCTCTGTCTCAGGCCTGCCCTGAGAACTGGCTCAGGATGCTTTTACAGGAGGCAGCCTCGGTGGGGTCAGCCAAGTGCCCCTACTCCTTGCAGGGTCCCAGACCTGGCCTGCCACAGGCTGGCCCCAGGGATGGCTGGCCTTGCCTTCGGGCTCACGGGATCTGCCCAGTGTCCACACCCAGCAAGGGCCAATGTCACCTGACCTGAACTGGCTGAGGAAGGGCCCAGCTGGACAGAGGTGCAGGATCAGTGTGAATGGAGAGTGGAATCAAACCGCCTGAGTGGTTACTTCTTAAATGCATGATGGGTTCTCGAATATGCAAGAGAAACGGCAGCCCCTACCCCTCCCAGGAAGTGCAGCTCCGAGCTAGAGAGGAACATCTGTCCTGAGCGTCCCCAAGTCTCAGAGGTGCCCTCAGCAGCCCTGGGCTTTCTTCTGTGATGGCCGAGGCCCGTCCTCCATCCTGAGGGTGGAGAGGCTCTGCATCGAGGGTGCGGGCTCTGTGGCTTCTCCCCTGCTCCCCGCCCCACCCCAAGCTGCCCAAGCCTGAGCCAGCCAGAGAGGCCCCAGGAGGGGTGGGGCCTCAGTCCTACTGGGAAGCAGGTACTGCCATGTAGCTGTGTCAGGGGCCATCCCAGGGGCCCAGCACTGTTTGTGAGCCCACAGGAAGGAGGAGCTGCCACAGCCCCAGGGGCAGGACAGCCCAGGCTGTGAGGCACAGGAGGACAACTGTGCCACACACACACCCCTCCTGGGAAACTGTGGAGGCACCTCACTCTCTGCTCCCCACCAGGAGGCAGGACCTGGCTCTTACCTCCCCACCCCCACAGCCCAAGGTACCATGGTTCCCTCCAGCCAGGGCCTTTGCACTCTGTTCCTGCCGCCAGAGCACCTCCCTGCTGTGGTGCTGAGAGTGCATTTACCCAGCCTCTGCGTCCTTAGCTTCTTGAGGAGAGAGCTAGGCCTGGGTCCACCAGCTAACCTACTGCTGCACGTGGGCCTCACACTGAGAATGCGGAGATGAGTCCAGCCCAACAGCAACAGGCCAGAGCCAGCCTCCAGCCCCGTGCCCCCCCCCCCAGCAGAAGTCCTGGCAACCCCCAACCCCTACGCCAGCCCCATTCTCCAGGGCAGCCCCCAAGTCCTGGCTCTCTCTGCTCATGGGATGGGTCTGCTGCAGGGGCCTGAACGTGCCGTCCTCCAATCTCCACCCACCCTGGGGTAGTGCTCTGCATCCTGCCCAGGCCCCAGGGGTGGCACCAGCCCTCACCCCACCCAGCGGTGCCCCTGCTCAATAACCCCCAAGCTCAGGATTCAGAGCAGGCACCTCACTACCTCACAGACAGGGCAGCTGGGCTCCTGAGCCCTCACCCCACTCCAAGTTTTCTCCCAAGTTTGTTGTGCTCCAGGTCCTAGGCAGGTCCCTCAAGCTAGCCCTCTGGCCCTCGGCCTTGACACCACAGTCTGTTTGAAGCCTGTAAGAGGGGCTATCCCAGGAGACATCCACACACTCAGCGCTGGGCCCACACAGGCGCAAGAGCCAAGGGGAGGGGCAGAGCCTGCAGCATAGGTGTAAGACAAGTTCCAGATTCCTGGGGCCAACTGGACTGAACAATCTGCCCACATCTCCCACTGCAGGTCCTGCCACTGCCCTACCTCTGTCCTGGGCCCACCGGCCTCCTTGCCCAACAGCATCAAGCACCGTGTCTCAAGGTGCCTGTAAGTACCATTCCCTCTGCCGGGAAGGGCTCAGCTGCCCCTCCCCTACCCTCCTTCCTCAGATCTCAGCTTAAACTTTCTAACCCCAACCACTCCCGTCAGCCTCTGGACTGACCCCTCCGCTGGAAGGCAGCTCTTGTCTAGTTCACCACATGACACCCTGTGCCTGTCCCAGCTGTTTGCACACAGCAGGTTCTTGACAAACCTGTGCAATTAATAAACAGACAGAAAGGGGCAGGGTCCAAGTCAGAGCCATCCCTACGTCCGGGAGGCCGGGAGGCAAGGAGCGCCCCTCCTAGTCTCGCTCAAGGGCCCCTCCCAGCTTCCCTGCCCAGCTCTGGGTCCTCTGAGTACCTCATGAAGGCCAGGTCCGGTGTTGTTGGCCTCAGTCTCCCAAACAGCACTCATCACAACACTGCCACCCCAGTCACCTTCATGAATCACGAAACACCAAACCCAGTCACACTGCAAACCCACCAGAGGCTGTCCTCCAGACTGAGCTGCCCCCACGGATCTCCCCAGACCCTCTCAACTGCCAGGGCCTTAATTTCCCGAATGGCTGGCTGACCTTCCCCTCCAGGTGGTGAGAGTTGGGGCTTGGGGCCTGTGTGAAGAGGAGAAAGCTAATTTCCACCTGGGAAAGGAAGCCAGGCACCTCCTCCTGACTCACAAGCAAGGGTGTGGCAGGCCATCCCCAGGCACCTGACAGGAACATACTGGGGTTCTCCCAAACAGGAGGTCTTGAGCAGTGGGGCCCAGCCTCTGCCTCCAGCTACTGGAGACTCATCCCCAAACAGCAGCCCTTTACCCCTCCCCACCCAAATAAGTCTCCCTCTCCCCCTGCACCCCCCACCCTCCCACAAGCCCCTGCCAGCAGCAGGTTTCAGGCTGGGGCTGGGGAAGCAGACGCAGGTTCCAGTGCCACGAGAGCTGCGAGGGGAACATGCACGGGTTCCCCGGCTGCCCGCAGGCTGTAAAGCCCTTGAAGGGCCAGGCTGCAGGGCTCCAGGCACATAGCAGCTCTGGGTACCATCCAGTGTCCACAGCTGGGGGCAGGAGAATGCCGCTGGGGCCCTCTTTGGTCTAGAGGGAGGCACCCAGGAGACACAAGCAGACGACCCCCACCAGTCCCGGCTGAGAGTGGGATTGACCCCATCCAGACCCCAGTCCGCGGAGGGTGGCACTGTGAGACAGCAGCAGAACGGGCTGGAAGTGCAGGGCCCGCCATCTGGCGCATCCGCTGGAAAGTACAGGGCAAACTGGACCAGGCAGGGAGGGCCCCTGTCCTGAGGGTGGTCTGGGCCCGGGGGGCGGGAGGTCACAGGCCTGGCTCCAGGACCCGAGCGGGGGGCCTTTTAACCACTCCGATCCCAGGCCAGGCTGGAACGCGCTTCCTAGGACGACCCAAGCGGACAAACACCACGGGACAGAGCCGGACAGCAGGAGCCGGGCGAGGGAGGGGGCGGGGCCGGGCTGGGGGCGGGACCTGGGCGGGGAGAGGGCGGGTCTAGCAGGGCTGAGGGAGGGGCCGACGCATGCGCCTCCGTGACGTAGCGCGGCCCCGCGGTATAAGCGGGCGCGTCTGCGCGTGCGCGTCCGTCGCAGCGTGGCCTTTCGCGGTCTCCCGTGGAAATGGGCTCCGTGGCCTAGCATCTCCGCCCCTGTCCCGCCAGCGGTGATCGCGCGCCGAGGCCGTCGAGGGGTCGCCGCCAGATCGGA
>NW_007728077.1:77122-84043 GCF_000696425.1 Galeopterus variegatus | reverse complement strand
GAGCCCAGGACGGGCCCGCGCACAAAGCGCCTTTGTTCCGCTCTCGCGACCGGTTCGGGCTGGTTGGAGCCGGCCACACGGCGAAGGCGTGTCCGAAAGCCCCGCCCCGGCTCGGTAGTCACACCCGCTGGGCGCCTGGGCCGGGCGGCCCTGGACGGGGGAGCAGCCCAGTGACCCCGGGGCCGCGCGCACCGCGCAGGTGTCCGCAGCCCGCAGGCAGGAGCATGGCAGCCATCCCCTCCAGCGGCTCGCTCGTGGCCACTCACGACTACTACCGGCGCCGCCTGGGCTCCGCTTCTAGCAGCAGCTCCTGCGGAAGCGCTGAATGCCCTGGGGAGGCCCTCCCCCACCACCCGGGTGAGTGCAGGGTCCCCCTCGCCCGGAGAACCGCGGGTCCGAATGGGAGCGCAGCCGCGTGACCCACTTTGCCCCTCTCAGGTCTCCCCAAGGCCGACCCCGGTCACTGGTGGGCAAGCTTCTTTTTCGGGAAGTCCACGCTCCCGTTCATGGCCACGGTACTGGAGTCCCCAGAGCACTCGGAGTCCCCCCAGGCCTCTAGCAGCATGATCACCTGTGGCGTGGTTCGCGAAGCCACGAGGACGCAGCGCGGGGACCAGCCCAGCAGAGCCAGTGCTGGGCCCCAGTCCTGACCAGCGCCAGGCTTCCGGAGCGCTCGGCCGGCAAAGCCCCTCCCCGCCTACCCACCCCCAGCCCCACCCCGTAGACTAGGCAGGCGCAGTAAGCGAAGCACTGGGTTTTTTTGTACCAAAACAATGCCAAAAAGGAAGGGGAGAGAGTTCCCTTCTGTGCTCCAGGCCACACGCCAGCTTTCCACACACCCGAGACTGCTTTGCACCACGTGGAAAATAAACTCCAAGCAGCCAGCAGCGTCTCCGTGGTGTGTGGGTGAAATATGTGGTCCCAAGGGTCTGTTTGAGAAATTACTGAACTCCCTTCAACCTCCTTCCTTCCTGGTTGGGGGGCTGGCCCTGCTCCCAGGCCACCTCTGAGATGTGGCCCAGGTTTATGAGGGTCAAGCTGTTCCATGCCAGCAAGACCCAGCCCAAGAAGGGTGGGGTGCCTTTCTGCCTCTGGGGAGCCTTGGCCAGCGGGCAGTCCTGGAGCTGGACAAGGAGACCTCCAGGGCGGCCACCCACCAGGCGGGGTCCCCTACCCTGGCCTGGAGTGAAAGGAGGCTGGGCCTCTTAGACTCAGGCCCAGCCCTGTGGCCACAGAGGGCTGCCGAGACTCTGGCTGTGAGCTTGGGAGCCTCAGTGGGAGGGACCTGCTGCAGCTTAAAGGTCAGAGGGCATGGAAGCTGGGGAGAGTGGTTCCATCCTCCTGGCCTGGTGCAGGGAGGCTTGGAGCCTGAGGTGGGGGTGGGGGCTCAGTTGGTCTCTTGGTGTAGGCATCCTTAACCAAAGCAACGGTGGGGTCAACTCACTGTGTCCGCATGCCTCACACGTGACCAGCCGAGACTGACTTAGGTTTCTTGGGTGGCAGCTTGGCAAGGGGTGGGAGTCAAAGAGATGGGTGGCAGTTTGGTGTGAGGTCAGGAACACAGTGGGTAGAGGGGACTCCTCTCCTGCCACCCCACCCCCATTCTGCTCTATAAATAACCATAAGAGTACACTGGAAGACATCTGTGTGGCTTGTGGCCCTGTTGGCTGAGCTTCCGCCCTGCCTGACCTCAGGGTGTGCAGACAGTCTGCAGGGTGGGGCAGGCTCCCAAGCCAGGCAGCCAGTGCTGTGGCCAGGTGGGGTGGCTTTTTCCCACCTTGGATGAGCTCAGGACGGGGAGGGTGTCCCGAAGTGTTGTCTGAGCCTACTCAGTCTTTCTAGTCACAGTGTCCAGACAAGAGCTGTGGAAACCCTGGAGGCAGCTGCCAGTGTTTGTGGCAGGAGGCTGGGGACTGCCTCCTGGGCCCTGGACAACAGCAGCAAAGCTCCACTGCCTGTGGGCCCCTCCCTGCCTGTCTTCCTGAGGAGACCCCAGACACAACTGTGAAGTCTGGAGAACTGGCAGGGGCCTGGTGGTGAAGGAAGAGCCCCGCCAAAGCTCAGTTCCCACCATGCACAGCCCTGGGGAGGGCTCAGCCCTCATCCTGACTGAATTGGTGTGCTAGTGCTGGGTCCACCCTGTTTGGAAAGAGGGGCAGCCCTGGCAGCTGGAGGATTCTGGAGTTGGGATCAGTTGGGGAGGGTTGGCACCTTCCAGGAGCTGGTGTCTCCAAAGGGGTAGTTGGGAGTAAGGAGACAGCTTTGCCTCAGATTGCAGCGGGCATGTGCTGTGGTCTCAATGTTCGTCCCCTCCAAAGCTCATGGGGGAGTGGGATCCCCAGTGTAGCAGTGTTGAAAGGTGGGGACTGCTGGAGGTAATTGCCTCATGAGGGCCTTGCCCTTATGAATGGGTGTGGATTGGTGGCTTTATAAGCCCTGTGTGATACTCTGTTTCTCCACGGGACTCTAGAAAATCTTCACTGAGAAGAAAGCCCTCATCAGATGCACCCCTCAACCTCGGACTTCCCAGCCTCCAAAACTAAGAAATAAACCTTGTCTTTATAAATTACCCATTTTCTGTTGTAAGCAACAGAAAATGACTAATACAGTGAGCTTCCCCCTGCCTCAGGATAGGGCAAGGCCCATGGCCAGCGCTGGCTCCCCTGGGAGAGTCCAGGATGTAGAGGCTAGCCTGGCACTGGGAACTGAACCTTTGTCAACTTCTCTGCTGGGGAGAAAAAGTAGTATCTTTTCTTCACTTGTCGCAAGCTTCATGGCTGAGACCCGTGTAGCAAAAGACAGGTTAACAAGAGGGTGGGTCTTTCCCTCCCAGTCCACTCAGGCTTAAGTGCTAATCTCTTGTGGAAACACCCTCAGAGACACACGCGAAGATAATGCTTTCCCAGGTTTCTGTGTATTCCTTCCTCTAATCAAGTTAACACCTGAAATTAACCATTGCACCACATGCGCGAGGTGCCCGGCCAGTTTTTCTCAGTGGGCTGTAGTAGCTCCATAAAGTCAACCTTGGTTCCTTAAAGTTACCTGGTCATACCTGAAAATGGGACAATGCAGCTGATGCCTGGGTAATATACCCAGTGTTACCAATTGTGTCCTACAACTAGGAGAACAAGTTCTTTGAATTTTATGGAATTAACTGTATTGCCATAAAAATAACACTCACTGGGCCGGCCCGGTGGCACACTGCTATAGTGCGCCGCTTGGGAGCGTGGCGGCGCTCCCGCTGAGGGTTCGGATCCCATGTGGACACCGGTTCCCGCTCACTGGTTGAGCGCAGTGCAGGCGCAACACCAAGGGTTCCGATCCCGGGCGGCGCTCCCGCTGAGGGTTCGGATCCCATGTGGACACCGGTTCCCGCTCACTGGCTGAGCGCAGTGCAGGCGCAACACCGAGGGTTCCGATCCCATTACCGGTCAGTAAAAAAAGACAAAAGGGAAAAATAAATAACACTCACTAATAGTTTCTGAAGTCTGTAGTAATCAGCTAGGGAGAAAAAGACGTGTTTTATTTCATCTTTGTTCACAAGGGTGTATTTTACCAAATCGTTGTAAGCTATTGATTTTCTTTTAAAAAGAGGAAAGTGAAAGTGAGCCTAAATGCCGGGTACTGATCAAGCTTCATTAAAGGAAAAGAACCTGCTGGGCTGCGCTCAAAATGGAGGGCAGCAACCGTCATCAGGGTGGGAGAGCTTATATGGGCTGGAGGGCACCAAGGGCTGGCTGAAGCAGTCAAGGAGGGGCATTGTGAGGGAGGGGCATTGCGCCCATGCGGAAGCTAAAGGGTTTCTTTTGGCAGAAGTCATGAGGCTTCTCCTAAAGGGAAGGGGGGAGGGACTGGTGGCCATCTTGTGCTTGGCCTTGCCTAAAATGATGCTGGTTATGTTCAAGATCTATCAGAAAGGTTTTCTTAAATCTGGAAACTAAAACACTGAAGAACCAGCAATGCTTGAAACAAAGTCGTATTTGTTCTCATCAGTTCATTCAGTCCCATGTGATTAATTGTTGCTCTGGTGGACCTTGGGATGGCAGTTTCATAAACCCAACAGTTTCTCCACGAGAGTTCTGGAAATTTTTCCCAGCCAAGTGGCACAATCTTAAAATCATCAGAAACCTGTGTTCCAGAGTACTTGTCAGAGTCTTCTCCTTGGATCTCCTTGAAGAATTCTGGAATGTAACTGATTGCAGATGCTTTCAGAAAATCAAAATAAAGGGGCTGGCTGGTTAGCTCGCTTGGTTAGAGCATGGTGTTGGTAACACCAAGGTCAAAGGTTCAGATCCTCTTACTGGCCAGCTGCCAAAAAGAAAAAAACCAATAACTGGATTGCAAAAGACTTGAAATAGCCGTGGTTAAGGATATGAAAATTCATTATATTAATGACACACTTGACAGGGAAATTTGGTTATTTCTGTGACATACAACATTTTAACATAACCAAAATCGTGGCTGATAACATTATACCAGGACATATCAGATTTCTAGGAATTTCATAGTTTCTGCAATGCTCATGTTAATAACATGCCCATAAATATAACCTGAAGAAGGTTTAACACCACTTTCTATTTAACAGTGGTTCCCATATAACTTATCAAATAAGCCAAATTTAACATCTCTCTTTTACAAGCTGAGAGACAAATTCTTTTGAGATATTCCATGGGCCCTTTTGGAAACTCCCAAAGTTATTTCAAGGTCAAAAAGACTTAATTTAGAATATGATTTTTTGTCAAAAATGTCAAAAGGTTTAAACACTTGGTTAAATATAATATCTATTTAGTCAAAGTGAGAAAAGATTTTTGAAGGCAAGTACAGAAGGTTACATAGCTATAAACAAAACTTTGCTCTTTTAGCGTGGAGAAGACGCACATTTCTTAACTGATAGACGACAACGTGACACGCGAGAAATCATCTTACAGCACGAGGTGGTGGGATCCCTGGGAGGCGGTGGGATCCCTGGGTCCATTACTTTAAAGAAAGCCTTTCGTGGGCCAGCCCGGTGGCGCACTGCTACAGTGCGCTGCTTGGGAGCGCGGTCCATTACTTTAAAGAAAGCCTTTCGTGGGCCAGCCCGGTGGCGCACTGCTACAGTGCGCCGCTTGGGAGCGCGGGGGCGCTCCTGCCAAGGGTTCGGATCCCACATGCGGACCGGCGGCTCACTGGCTGAGCGAGGTGCAGGAGCAACGCCGAGGGTTGCGATCCCATTGCCGGTCCCGGTCCGGTACGGGCGCGACACTGAGGGTTGCAATCTGTTGCCAGTCATGAAAAAAGACAAAAAAGGAGAAAAAAAAAAGAAAGCCTTTCGTGACATCAGATTCTAGTTTCACATCAGCGTGCTGCAACATTAAAGCTAGTATTTTCAAAGAACCTTATAAATGAGCCCTCCCAGTCTTAGCCAGCTCTGACTACACAGGGTAAAATCCCTCTTCCACAAACCTTTTACAATCTTTTCTTCAAATATCCGTCATCCTTTTTTTTTCTTCCTGCATTTTTTTTTCCCTCATTCTGGAACAACCAGTCATTCTGCTTTAGTACAGAATTAGTCTCTTTCCCTTAACAAAAAACAACCTTCATACCTTAAGTTTCCTTACTAAAAATATACCTTATTTTCTTTGCATGCTTTGCATACAGATTTATTTCCTTATTATTTCTAATAGTTTTAATTACATATATTAATTACAATTTTTAACCATTAGTAACTAATTTCTAGTATAAACTAGGAAATAAGCAATTGTGAGTTGTCTGTCATACCAACATTCTGCCAGTGATCAGCATTTCGTAGTTTCTGCCAAAACACCTCCCCTAGTGCAGGTTCTCATGTTTATTCATTATTTATCTTACTTAGAAATGACCCAGGCATTTAATGAATCTATTATTTTTAAGGTTGCAAGTAACCAAAAAGATTTTGGAAACTGTTCTTTCCCACTGCTTGGCCATCAGTTTTTTGTTTCTGTTTTTGCTTTTTTGTATTTAATTTTTACTTTTAATTGGCATGTAATAGTTGTACATATATATGGCATATAATTTGATATTTGGATGGAAACTTTTTAGGTAGACATTTTATAAAACAATTCAACTTTTACACCACTTATATTTACCTAATTCACTTGTTTTTAACAATTATGCTTGGACTGCTTGTGCACATTTCATGAGGCATTAGACAAAGCTAACCATTATCTTATTTTTCTTGTTGACAAATCACGCAAGTATGAAGAATATCACAGAAGCAAAGAAACTAAAAAGATAAAATGGTTATTTTCCCTCCCTATTCTTTCCTGCAACAGACATACACTGACAATTCGTTTTTACTGTACATTCTGCTCGTGTTGGATTTATAGTTTTATGATCTTAAACATCTAATAGAGGTAACATAAGCTTGCTTGACTGGAAGGAAAAAAATATGTATCTGCATTGTATCTAATGCTGACAATTCTGAAGACACTCCTGTTTTTATTTTACCAACAATCTTAAAACTAGTTGTTATTTGTCAAAAATATCCCAGATTACATGAACTTTAAAAAAAAATTGGTTTATTTTCTGTATTTCTGAGAGTTTTAGGAATACTCAGTTTATATAAGCATTCATATATCTCTAAGCCAATCTGAACAGAACTCCTTTAAGGGACTTTATAAATTAATTTGGTAATACCATCAGGAGGTAGAAGAATATCATGTAAACAAAGTATATATTTACATAAACACATACAGGCACAAACAGACCTTATAGCTTTTTTTATAAAAATTTCTCAGTAAAACCTAGTAATACAAACTCAGTGGTTTATCTCCACCTATATTTTTATCCAAATCATGTTTCCAGCAAAAATGGGACAAGTTAAGATTACCCACACATGCATGCTGACAATCAATCACGTGAAAACGGCGGGGGGGGGGGGGGTTTGGGGGGGGGGGGGGG
>NW_007728077.1:60154-76994 GCF_000696425.1 Galeopterus variegatus | reverse complement strand
GGGGGGGGGGGGGGGGGGGGGGGGGGGGGGGGATTACCCATTCAGATGGCTAAAGCTTTTTTCTGATATTTGTGGAAAAGTCTTCTAAGTTGTTTTGATTTGCTCAATTTCCAAATAGTTTCTTTTTTCCTTCTGATGACAGTTGTCTCCCACAAGTTTGTATCTCAAAAAGATAACTATTAGGTTCTAGAGGAGACAGGGTAGAAATTTTATATCTCAAAGGCACAGAAAAAGCAAGCTGTCTCAGGAAGTTTGGGGGCACATTTGCCTGTCACTAGAGCTCATCCCACGGAGGTGAGTGGCAAGGAGCTGGCTGGCATTGTCATTCAGTCCACTTCCAATTCGCCTTTTTCATTTCCAGCTGCAAGGGTTGCTTCCGGGGGACCTTGAGTCCCTTGAGAGCAGGGCCCTAAAGTTCAGGTGCCTGGGACATTCTGGCACGGTGGACAGAGGGGGAGGCTGGGGCTCGAAGGACATGTGGAGGGTTCACGGGAACCGAAGGGAATGTCCAAGGTGGCAGAGAAGGAGCAGGTGGAAAGGGAGGTCCAACAAGGAGGGGTGGACGGGTCAGCAGGGGTTCGAGGAGGGTTTCCTTGGCTGAGAAGTTCGCGTAGGAGAAGCAGGGTCTTACAACACATTCAGCCTGAAATCAACTTCCAGTGAAGCCGCCTTCTGACCATAGAGCTCCTTAAAAACCTTTCAAATACCCTGTGGTCGGGTTTCAGTTGAAACAGATGGTAAATGTGATTCCTGGCAGGACAGAACTCCTTTCACACAACAGAACCCAAACCAATAGGCCCTTTGACAACCACGGACAGAGGAGAGGCAGCCCCTGGGATCTGGAACCCCTCCCCAGGACAGCCAAAAGAAGGAAAAGACCTTCGTTGCCAGAGGCAGGTAAGGGTCCTTTCCAGGATGAACCAACCAGCAGAGGCTGACTCTACAAAAGCTCCTTAGCATGGAGACTTCTGACTACGAACTCCTTGGAGAGCTGGTGCTGTGGGACAGGAAAACACGGGGCTCCTGGCCTCTGCTGCTGGTGGCCAGTGCAGGATGACACCTGCTCCCAGCTGGCAGAGACCAGAGATATTCTTGCTGGTCAGAAGCAAAGCTCCCAGGATAAACTGTGACAAACAGGAAAGACACAGCTGTCCCCAGGAGGAAGAGCATCAATGAGAACCCAAAACTGAATTTCCACAAGAGTCACAGCCCAAACAATGTGCTCCTTCTGACATGAATTTGGAAAAGGAGACAAGTTTTTACCTTTCACTCCAGTGGGCACTGCAGAGGGATCCAGGAGCTCTGACCATGGTGAGAATGCTCACCTCTCGCTGGCTTTCAGTCAGTTGTCCCAGGATCTCATCTGCAGGCTCCAGAGCGAGTGGGGTGTCTCAGCTGCCCCTCACTGGGAGCCAGAATTGGGGTGGAGGGGGAGAAAAAGTATATTTTCCTCACCCATCACAAGCTTCATGGTTGAGACCCCTGTAATAAAAGAGAGATTAACAAGAGGAAAGCATACAGATTTATTTAATGCAAGTTTTACGTGATACGGGAACCTGAAGACCCAGGGACATGAGACGTGTGTATCTTCACAGGCAGTGGTGCCAGGTGTGACAAGAAGAGAAGGGTGCGATCTGATGGTGACAAGTGGGGGCTCAGCGAGGCTTGGTTGTTCAGTCTTCTTGGCATCCCCATGTGACATTCCTTCCCTCTGGGTACAGGGCAGGACACCTGTCACATGAGGGTCTTCAGCAGAGAAGGGAAAGAGAAGGTCAGAGTGACCTTCCTAGGATTTATGGCCTGTGGCAGGGAGGACGCACAAGGGGCAGGGGGCAGTGGCCTTCCCACTTCTGCTGTCTTCTCAGTGTGCCATGTCCCCTGCATACTTCCTGCACTCCATCCAGCGGGGGCACTGGCCCTGGATCCAAGGTCCAGGATTGCTTCCCCAGGCCCCTCCTCTGCAGGGCCCAGCCTTGCCACCTCTGTGGCAGCTTAGAGCGGGTTCTCATACATGGTGAAGCTGTACAGCATCTCCCGCAGGGCTCTGAAGCAAGGCCTCTGCTCAGGGTCCCTGGACCAGCAGGAGAGCATCACCTTGCACACACTGGGCGGGCACTCCGGGGGGCAGGGCATGCGGTAGCCGGCGTCCACCCTCAGGAAGGCCTCATGGTTGGACATGCCTGCAGTGGGTAGGAGGAAAGGATCTGGAAGGCCAGCACCCGCCTGCCCACCCTCTACCCATGGAGGCCACCTGCTGCCACCATGCCCTTGGTGTTCCCCAGCATTCTGCTTCTAAGGCCCTCTGTCTGGGCAGCAGCTCCAGGAGGCAGCCCAGGGGTGGACATTCCTGCGCTTCCAGTGAGTGGTGCAGGTATGGGGTCCAGTCCCCTGGAGGCCACCCAGGACCTACCCTGACCCCACCTCCTCCACCCTGCCCACTGTCGGAGCACTGTGGGGCCAGTACCTGGGTAGGGCATCTGACCCCTGCTAAAAATCTCATGGAGGAGAATCCCGAAGGACCAGATGTCAGATTTGGTGGAGTAATGCCCTCGGGAGAGCGCCTCAGGGGCCGTCCACTTGTAGGGGATGTTGTGGTCACGGGAAAGGTAAATGTCCTCCTGCAATCACACAGGCACTGGCAGGCCATGGCGCACCCCTCCCTCACAGCTTGGGCAGGTTTGGGAGCGGGTTTGTGTGGGCAAGGGTGTGGCCGCACTGCCTGGAATGTGGGCTTTGGTGACCCACGGTGTGACCTCCTGGTGGCCATCCTGTTGCCAGTGCTGCTGGGCCAGCGGCTTGGGCCCAGGCGCCAGAAGCGCTGCTGTCCCTGGGATTCTGGGGTGTGTGGGGTGAGAGGACAGGCAGGGGACAGAGCTGCGAAGTGCAGATGCAGGGAGCATGTGAGGCCCCTGGGTCACGTCAGAGGGGCCCGAGCTAGGCCAGCGTGGGCGTGGACCGGCAGCAGCTGCACGGACAGAGCCCAGCCCCACCTGCGTCCCTGTCAGCCTCCAGGCACTCGACGCCCAGTGTACTCACTGCAGCTTCCCATCTCTTGCCCCCACCCACACTGGGTCCCAGAGGGCGGGAAGCCACATCTTTTCCACAGCTGAGTCCCCAGCTCCATACACAGAGGAGGCCCTGTACCCTCCGCCTCCAGCCTGCCAGGGCCCTACCTTGATGAGCCTGGCTAGCCCGAAGTCCCCAACTTTGTAGATGTTGTTTTCACCCACAAGGATGTTCCTGGCCGCCAGGTCCCGGTGGATGTAATTCTGTGACTCCAGGTAGCACATGCCCTCAGCCACCTGCGAAGCAATGTCCACCAGCTCCGAAACAGGCAGGGCTTTCTTGTCAGACTCTGCAGAGCAAGCGGAGGCCAGAGTCAGCTACCGGCAGGCAGGCTCTGCTGGGGCAGAGAACAGTGGACTGGCCACAGCCTTCTGAAAGGCAATTCTGTATCAAGAGTCTAAGAGCAGTGCGCCGGTATAGACCCTGTGCCCTAGCAGTTCCCCTTCTGGGAATCTGCAGTAAAGCTACAAGAGCTCAGACGAAGGTATGACTAGATGTGTGTCACGGCATTATTCACACTTTGAAACTCTGAAAAGGTTTAGCAACAGGAGAATGGCTAAAGAGCTGCAGCTTGTCTGCACGGTAGTGTATGAGACAAATTTCATTTCTTAAGAATGTTCAACAACATGGAAATTGCTTGCAGTGATCAAGCTTATTATGTGAAAAACGTAGGATATACACAATGTTGCATTCAGAGTGTTCCAGATGCTAGTGATGAACTAGCATCTAAAACAGCTAGATAAACAGCTCTATCCCCAGGTACGCACACAGGCTTACTGGCTGTCATTCATTCCTACACTGCAACATTCATTCCAACTTTAGCATCTCTGGAAGTAGACTGAGCATCTCGATTAACTGGCAGTGACTGTCTGGTTTTGGTGTGAAAGTAAATAGTGGAGCTTCTTAGAGATGCTGAAGTCTGAGTGGACGAGATACATTGTGTGTACGTCTGCATGTGTTATGGTGTGTGTGCACGTGTCGGCATGCACGTGTATAAGTTGGTGTTTATGTGTGCAAGCATGTGTGTGTGCATGTGTCCATGAGTAGGTGTATGTGAGTGTACAGGTGTGTGCTCTGCAGACTTGGCTCATGGGCATTTCAGGGTGTGTGCACGCTCAAGTGCTGTGGGAGGGATGTGTGTGCTAGGGGTAGAGTGCAGCCGAGGGCTGAGGCGGTCTGCAGGCTGCTGCACTGCCCCCGCCTTTTCACAAAGTGGCCTTATCCACTGCAGGTGCAGGAATTCTGAATGAGTTTTCATTTGCACTTATCTGTATTTTCTCAAATTTTCACAATGAGCAGATGGTGGGTTTAACATATCCTAAGTCACTTCTTAAACAGGGACACGGTGGCAGGTGTGTCCGAGAGTTGCCTGGCTATCTTGCGCGTGATCAGGGGTTTCTCTGTGGGGGTCTCCCCGTGCCTCCTGCAAGCCTGGGCCACTCTTCCCCCAGGACAGGAGCTGCGCACTCTTACCCACTCACCCCGCAGCAGCTCAAGCAGGCTCCCCTCAGGCATGAGCTCTGTGATGATATACACGGGGTCCCCCACGGACACCACTGCATACAGTGCCAGGATGTGTTTGTGACGCAGCCTCTTCATGGCCTGGATCTCCGACTGGAGCATGTGCTGGTGCAGGAGGTTGTCTGCCGGGAACAGGCGGCTCGTGGTGCAGCCTCTGGCCCCAGTGCCTCAAGGAGAAAGCCAGTCCCTGGGCCCCCCACACCAGCTGCTCAGGAAACATGGTGTCCTGCCCAGGGTGGGGGCCAGAGCCATGCAGCCCACTCCCACACACCCCAGCCCCCATCCCCAGTGTGTACATGGGGGTCTGCCGTGCCTGTCTGCTCTCACCACACCCCACTGTCAAACGCCGCCTGAGCCAGAGCTTCAGAGCAGGTACATCCGCCCCCCACTGTCTTCCTGCTCCCTGAATCCCTGATTCCTGTCCTGTGGCGTCTAGACCTCTGGGGGGGCCCAGATGACTAGGTGAAACTTTTTAAGTTTCCAGTGATCTATCTATTTTAATGGCTTTCCATTAGGTTGAGAATTTAAAATTTCCTTTTGAAATAAATGCATTTAGGTAAAAACAGATGCAACTGAAAGAAAACTACTCCCTCGGTGCTGCTGTAGGTGCCATGTGGGGTGCTTGGGGGTCCCACCCTCAAGCAGGGTGAGACCAGAAGTCCCTGTGGCCAGCAGATGCGTGGTCAAGTGGAGCCCCTGACCTGGGCCACTCACCTCGGGAAATCACCTTAATGGCCACTCGGACCTGGTCTTTCCAGAGCCCTTCGAAGACCTCTCCAAAGTAGCCAGACCCCAGCTTCCTGCAGAGTGTGAACTCCTCCCTTGGCCTTTCCCAGTCGTCCCAGTGGGGAAGGGGCTCGGGCTCATGCTGGAGGGACAGGCGGGGGTCACAGGGCAGGCAGAGGATATGGACCCCCACATCCCTGCCCAACCTTCAGGAAGTGCGGAGCCTTGATTTATCCTCAAATCCAAGGCCGTGTTCATCTTAGGAGGGCCCAAGTGTCCCCCATGTGGCAGGTCTCTCCTGGAGCTGCCCCCAGCCTCTCTGTCCCCTGCCATGTCCTGTGCACAAACGCCACTCTCATCACCTGCTCTGGGCCAGTGACTCCCATGCTGGCAGGGCATGTGATCTTTGTCCCCAGGCTCTACCAGGGCATGTGATCCTTGTCCCCGGAGCCTGACCTCTCCCAGCCAGGGTAGGAGAGCGGCCCAGCCTAGAGGGGCGGTCTCCTGGCCTACCAAGCCCCCACCCCATTCTGTAGAACCGTGGCTTCCCTCCAGCGGGTCAGCAGGTCTGGACCTGCACCCATGCGCCCGGCCAACCACTCCCAGCAGGAGACACCCGCCTGTGCATGCACCACCCTGCCTGACCTGGAGCAACCTGCCGTGAACGGGTGAGCGGCTGGGGCGGCCCTACCTTCTGACAGGGTGCGGTCAGCTGCAGGCCATGGGACAGGCTCTGGGCCTTGTGGTACTCCACGAGCTCGGGCAGGCTGCAGAAGGACACCGCCTGATTGAGGTGCAGCCGGTCCCCACGTCGCCAGATCTTGTAGTGCCGCACGGCCTGCGTGTCCCGCACTGGGGGCGGAGCAGACGGAAGAAAACTCACCCCGGGCTCCTGCACCTTGCCCCCGTGGCCACATCTGCTTGGAGGGCCTGGGTCCCAACTGTTGCTGTTGGTGCTTCCTGGGACAAGGCCTGCCATCCCGGGGACCTGCCACTCTGAGGTCAAGGGGCAGAGCCCTTCTCTGCTCACAGCACACCCCCGGTGCAGGGTCATGGGCAGGATGGGACACCTGTGGGGTCCCTCACAGGTAGTCAGTGCTTTCCAGGACAGCATGAGCAAGCTGGCAGGACAGGACCTCAGAGAACCCCTTCCCCTCCCAGAGAGAAGCTCACAGCCCAGGGAGGTTCCAGCCATGTGACTGCTCCCAACAGCGAGCCAGACCCGGGCCCAGGGACAGGCTGCCTGTGCCCACTTGGGGGAGGAAGGTGTCAGAGCTCCCTGGAGAAGAGCCAGATGTCCCAGATGTCACATCCAGAGGGAGGCCGGGCTCACCACATGGCCAGGAGAGTTCAGGGACAAGGAGCCCGGCAAACGCAGTATAGGCAAGGGGGAGTGCAGGGAGGCTGTACCCGAGAGCACGTAGTCGGCACCCGGCTTCCCGCTGACCCTGATCAGGAAGGCGCCTGTCACATTGCCCTCGGCCTGTAGCCGGTGCAGAGCTTCCGAGCGGGAGATGCAGCCGAAGAACCACCTGCCAAGGAGGGGCGGCCTGAGCCTGCAGTGACCCTGACCCCACAGCTAACCCCCACCCCGCCATTCCTACCTGCCACCTCAAGCCCCCAGCCCTGACTCAGCTGCCCTGCAATTCTGTCCCTGACCCAGAGGCCCCTTCTCTGCCCATCACAGACCCTGAATGTTCCAGATGGCCAGTTCCAAACACCAGGAAAGGTCATAGTGACCCACCCATCTTGGGCAACCCTGTCTGTGAGTCAGATCGCCCCAGGACATGCAGTCCAATCATGTAGATGTGCACCCCCCCAAACCTCTGGTGTGACATTCCGGTACCAGGGCAAACACACCTACCCTATGCTGAGGGACTTGGGCTGGGGAGGGTGTCTGAGCAGCAGGGCTCTGGGTGCTGCCTCTGCACACTCATAGATGTGCACACGCACATGCATGTGCACACAGCCACTCCCATGCATGCACTCACACACGGACATGCACTGATGCACACACACCCACTTGCACAATGTACTTGCACAGGCACACACACGCTCACGTGTGCATCCACACATGCACACACGTGTACTCATGCTGCACACATTTTCACACACGTGTACTTGTGTGTGCACACGAGTGTACACACGGCGATGCACACTTGAACACTTGTGCACTCACGTATCCACACTGCACACATTCGCACACATGTGTACTCAGGTGTACACACTCGTGTGTGCATGCGCAGTGATGCACACTTGAACACTTGTGCACTCACACGCACGAGCACACATGTACCACTTGCACACATGTGTGCACTGACACACACGGGCTCCCAGCTCAAGGACATGGATGAGCCTGGACTGTGGATGCAAAGTGGGGACTGCGGACTCTCCAGGTGACTTGTGCCCTGCCCCTGGTGTGTCTCTGACTTCCTCAGACGCTGTTGGAACACGACCCCACACAGAAGACCACTGCCAGCACAGAGCCCGTGGGGGTCCACTCCCTCTACACTCCCCCACCACGCCTCCAACCACCCTGCCTCCTCCTCCACCCTCATGTGTGCTGAGTTCTCAGGGCTTTGCACCTGCCATTTGGGCCACCTGGGACCCGGCAGCCGTCTGTACGCCCTGTTGCACCCTGCTCCGGCCCCGTCACGGGACCCTGCCTCCAAAACTGCCCGTCCACAGCTTCACCTGCCCGCTGGTTGCCTCCCTCCAGGTGGTGACCACAAACGCGTTCCTGACACCCCACACAGCAGGTGCTCGACCAGCACTAGTGAGTGACGAGAAAGACGTGGACCTCGTGAGCACAGGCAGTGGGGATCCCTCCCTCTGGACCTTTCCCAGCCCAAGGTCAGAGCAGCCACAGGTGCTGGGGTCCTCAGGTGGCCATGGACACACCCACGCCAGCTGCCCCTCTAGTCCTTGCAGACCTCGGGGGCTGCCACTGTGAAAGTGACAGGAACAGCCATGGGGGTGACCAGGGGTGGCAGGCAGGGATGCCAGGGGGATGCCCACCACAGCGACTGGCTCAGCCACCTCCCTGCATCCACCTCCGGGACAGGCGTGTCCCCGTGGCCTTCCCACTCCCTTAACTAGGTTGCACATCTGGTTTTGGCTGTTTGGAAAGTAAGCAAGCTTCACTCCCACACAGACCTTGTCACTGACAGCCTGCCCCTGGAAGCCCACACAGGACCCTTCTGTCCTTTCTAAGTACTGGCAGAGCCACACCCATAATCAGAAAGTGACTGTAGGTGAGCACAGGGGAGAGTTCCACATCCTCCAAGGCCCCCACCCCAGATGACACAGTGACAGCCCAGTCAGCGCTCCTGGGTGCTGGGATGGTGAGTCCAGAGACAGGACCAAGCTGGGTGCCCAGCCTTGACAGAAGGCACAGGGAGATGGAGCCAGGGGTCCCTGCCATCCTGGGAATCCCAGAAGCCAGCCTGCAGGCCTGTGGAGCTCTTGGGGCCCCAGGATACTCACGGCTCTGACTCGACAGTCTCCTTCTCAGCCAGGTAGTTGTGGGGCACATAACCTTCGGCTAGAGCCTGGCCCGCTGCATCCAGCAGGGTGGCCCACCACCACTGCTCTTCCTTCCTGGCCACGTGGAAAAGGTCCCCTGCCTGGAAGCTCAGCTCCTCATCCGTCCGGGCCGTGAAGTCCCAGAGGCCCACGTACTTGGGGCCCGGGTGAGCCTGGCCCCGGGACGCCATGGCAGGCACAGTGGCAGGACTGGGCTGTAGGCCCACTGTGGGCTCTTGAGGCAGGGAGGGTGGGCGGGGCATCCCTGACGGGCCATCACCCATTTCCTCATGACGAGGAGGCAGCCAGGCCAGCCACACCCAGCACCCATCGGGAATGCCTCTGCGCAGCCTCCCGAGAACACCCCAGCAGAGCCCCCAAGGTCCTCACATCCACCGGGGCCAAGCCATGCCGGGACTCACGCCAAGCTATTGTGGAAACCTGCTGGCCAAGCAGCCACATGCCAGACCCACGCCTGGGGGAACAGGGAGGAACAGGTGGGCACTCAGGTGTAAGGAGAACCCAAGGGCCCCCCTTGGAGCGGGTCTTGGAGCCAGAGGAGGAGGGGAGGGGAGAGATGCACCTCTGAGGTCCCTTCCAAACCTCAGAGGCACTGGAGGATGAGCTGAGCAGGCGCCTGGTACACACAGAGCAGAGCGCATGCAGTGCTGCCCCAAGACAGTCCCCTCCACCTGCCCAGTACCTCCCCTCACCCACGGAGCCCACTCCCATACGCTGAGCAATGCCGGAAGCTACAGTGGCCATGCTGGCAGGACCTGCCCTCAGGAAGGGGTTGGGGGTACAGATCATGACATGAGATCACATCTTGATGCCCGTCTGCCCTGGAAGGGCCACCACAGAACAGCCTGCTGAGCACCTGCCCGGCCCAGGGCAGCCAGGGAGACCAACAGGGAGGGCCGGGGACCTGGGTGGTAAGGGCAGCGACACCAAGTAAACATGCCAGGAGAACTTCCTGGAAGAGGAGGTCCCAAGGGTCACAGGGGATCTCTTAGGAGACAGGAACCAGAGGGGACGCAGCCAGGCTCCTCTGGAGGTGACCCTTGGCTGAGGTGTCAGGCACAGCCCTCCCTGGTATGGACACGAGGGGGCGCTCCACAGACTATGTTCAGTGGCCTGGAAGCACAGGCACCACCAGGCCCCCTGCAGCCTCCACCTCCTTCCTCCAGCCCTCCAGGGCCCCCAGGGCCCCAGCTCCTTCTAGCTGGCCTCCCACCCCTCCCCCACCCATCCCTGGCAAGCCCCCATTGCGACCTTCCCCCAGCCTTTGCCCCACCTGCCCTCACCCTCACCCCCACTCCCAGTGAACCCATCCGAGACTCAGCCCAACTCCCTCCACATTCTGCTGACCCCGCAGTGCCCACCCAGGGAGCTCCTGTCCAGGAGCCTGGAAAGAGGCAGACCGGGGAAGGATGGGTGACCTGGGGAAAATCGCATACTAAACTCTGCTTATCCAAACTTTCTTTTTATTGAAAAGAGAGAAAATGGCACTGTCCTTCACTCCATTTCGAGATTAAGAACAGGAACGTGGATTATTCAACAAGTTCATAAATGTTCTGGACAGCCCAGCTCTGTTCTGACCAAGGTGGGGAAGGAACAACAGAAGGAGCTGCGTAGAGGTCAGAGGTCAGAGGTGGGGGCTGGGGGAGGGGAAGCTAGGCGTTGGGTTGGTCAGTGTCTGTCAGGCCCAGGGGCTCCATAGCAACCCCCATCACCACCATGCCCCCCCTGCCACTGCCCCCTCCTCCTTCACTCTCCAGCCTTGGGCCTCTGGCCCCAAGCTGTGTCCAGGAGCCTTGGTGCATCACTGGGTGCGGACATGAGGGAGGTTCTGTCTCAGCCACACCAGGAAATGGGAAAGTCCCCAGCCCGGCCCCTCCCAGAGACCCAGGAGCTCCAAACCTGTGGGACAGGTGCTGATGCGCGGCCCAGGAATGTGCTGGTGCCCCAGACAGGCAGGTCTGTTTCTGCGGCCTGGTCACCTCTAATCCCAGCATATTCCCTCCCACGTGGGCCAGCAGTGCCCATCTCAGCTCAGACTCAGGAAGCACAGAGCCCCCAGAGGGCACAGACGGCGAGGCTGCTGCTCCGTTTGCTGGGGAAGCACCCAGAACTGGCCTCGCCTTCCTGGGCCGGGTGCCGGAGCCAGCCCCTCCTCTGGGCTCTCTCAGGACACAGTGGGACATCAGGGCCTGAAGGCCAAGGCAGAGGTGTAGCCCAGCTGGCTGGGGCCCCAAGAGGCTTGGCCCAAACCCCCTTGCACACCAGCTATGGGGGTCGGTGCCAGCCCGCAGCCTGGTGTCCAAGGCTCTAAGGGCCTCCTGCCCCCTCTTGGCTCTGTCCTGAGAGGTGGCCAGGCTGATCTAGGTCCACAGAGGGCCCGTCTCCACTGCTCCCCTGCTCATGCTGCCCCGGCCTGTGGTGTCCCTTCTGCCGCCCCCTCCACAGAGCCCCCATGGCACCAGCCATGCACAGCATCTGTTCTCTGAGACTCTGAGCATCCTCTTCCCTACCTGGGGGGTCACTGTGCACTCGGGGGTCCCGTTTCCAGCTCCCACAGGAAGGCCTGTGGTCAGTGGCGATTAGCTCGTTGGCCTCCGCAGGTGCAGAGCTGACCCTAAGCTCCATTCCCTCTAAGGGACGCTGCCAGAGGTGGCCCAAGCCCAGGACACAGCTTCCAATCTGGGGCTCCCAGGAGCGTTGGGGCAGGGTCTCAGAAACCCAAAGGCAGGCCCCACCAGTCCCTGTGTGCCCGCCCTGGTTCACCTCCAGCCCCCTTGCCCTCAATTTGTCTCTTGGTGACTGAACTGGGCTTAGGAATAGGGTCAACTGTGCAAGTCTTTGCCCAGCTTCTCACTTGGTGGCCTCCCGAGTGTTCATGTCTGTACTTGTGAACGTTCTGCTTAACCCATGCTTTTTTCCAGAGAGCTTATTGTCACCCAGTTGCCAGCACACCTCAGCACCCATCCCCCACCTCTACCCCCGACCCCCGACCCTGCGCACCCAGGAGACTCTGCCTCCCTGACCACTGCCCACTCTGAGAATGATCTCACAGTTCACCGCCCTGACTGGGCCTCCCCACGGCCTGTCCAAACCCCTCCCTCTTCACACCCAGCCTGTCCACTCCATTCAGCCCAGGAGCTCCTGCAGCCTGGCCAGGTCCTGCCCCCACCCCAGGGGTCCACGCTGCATCTGGGTCCCCTGTTCTGGGCACCGTGACGCCGGGGGTGGAGGCCTGGCCCATGTGGGGTCAGCTCTAGCCAGTGGACTGCCCCCATCAGCTCCAATGCCCGGTTCTGGGTTCAGGGGATGAGCAGTGTGACTGTCTGTGTGTTTGAGTCAGTCAGTACCCAGTTATCAAGTGTCACATGCATGCATGCCTGGGTTTGTGCCTGTGGAGAGGCAGAAGATGGTGCTGTCCCCATGTGCACAGCACCTTGATGCCCGGGGTCTGCCTGGGAGCCACAGCACTGGCTGCTTCAACAAACCACCAGTGAGACTTCAGAGAAAACAGGGCCCCTCGCTCTTGACCCTGAGAGGGAGTCAGCAGGCCCAGGGCAGCAGGTGCAGGCACAGAGGCCTTTCTGCCCAGCGTCTTCCTGAAGCTCCACCAGTCCCTCTCGAGATGCCAGGGACACGGGTCATGTGGGACAGAGGACTTCAGCCCCCTCCACTGGTGGGGTGAGTGTCTGTGGCAAATGAACACAGTCTGTGTGTGTCTGCGCGTGTGCACATGCATGTGCATGTCAGCCAGCATCAGTGTGTGAGGCCCACAGCCAGAGGCTCCATGGGCTGGTCCGGTTCCCAGCTGTACCTTCATGTTGATGGTAATCATTGTCCTGGGGGGGTCACCCTGCAGGGTCCAGAGCCCTGGGTCACATGAGGCTGAGGTGGAGGCGCCTGTGCACGGCACCCAGCCTCTCCTGCAGCATGGCAAAGGTGGGCCGCTCCTCAGGGCTGCCCTTCCAGCACTCCAGCATGAGCACATAGACCTCCGCAGGGCAGGCAGCCGGGCGTGGCAGTCGGTACCCTCGAGCGATCTGCTGCAGTGTCTCGTGGTTGGTCATTCCTGGGGAAGGGGCCAGTGAGAGGAGCCAGGTGGGCACTGCCTCAATTCTGCCTGGGGGCGGCCATGGAGACTTCCCAGCCCCAGCCTCCTGCATCACTGCTCTGCCCTTGGCCAGTGGGTGGCCTTGAGGCCTGGAGCCCTCTCCGGGGTCAGCCATAACCAGGGCAGGCTGGGCCTCCTCCCTCAGACTAAACTTCCCCACAAGGCCTTGCCTCCTCTCTCGGATCAGCTGCCCAGGGCAGGTGTGCCTGCTTCCTCGGCTCCTTTGTGACCCACCTTCGTAGGGACACTGGCCATAGGTGAAGACCTCATAGAGCAGCACACCGAAGGACCAGGCATCTGACTTCTGAGAGAAGATGTGGTAATTGGCCGCTTCGGGCGCCGTCCACTTGACAGGGATCTTGGAGCCGCTGCTCGGGGAGTAGATGTCGTCCTGGGTAGGGGGAGGCCAGCGGTGGGCAGGGAGCAAGTGGTGCCACCTGCCTGTCCCTGCCACCCCAGGGGTAGGGCCTGGAGCCCCACTGACCTTGAGCAGCCTGGCCAGGCCAAAGTCGGCCACCTTGCAGGCGAGGTTGTCACCCACGAGCACGTTCCTGGCAGCCAGGTCCCGGTGCACAATGCACCGCTGCTCCAGGTAGCCCATGCCCTCAGCCACCTGGCAGGCAAAGCTCAGCAGCAGAGGCAGGCTCAGGGCCTGGCCCGCAGGGCCTGTGGGGTGGATGCGGCTCAGAGGCCATGCATGACAGGGCAGGAGCCTTACGGGGCAGGGGCACCTGCACAGGTCACCTCACCTCTGTGCCTGTCTACTCATCTCTGAGGTTGTGGGAGAACAGCACCATCCCCTAAGGCCGCAGGGGCAACAAGAGGGACAGGAAGAGGGTCCTGTACCCACCAAGGATCACTCAGTGGCCTCTCGGGCCCCCAACAGAGAACAGGTGCATGGAAGGGCCAGAGGGAGAAGGGACCCCCCAGCTGGACTCCAGCCCCGCCCTGGAACCGCAAGGCTCTGACTGTCCCTCAATAAGTCCAGGCCTGGCCCAGACCCCAGGCTCCAAACAGGGACAGTGCCTGCAGCCTGGGCCATCTCCAAAGACCCTCGAGGGCTGACCGGGCAGGCCAGCAGGCAGGGCACTCACTGCCCAGGTAGGCCTGCAGGCTGCCCTTGCTCATGAGCTCCGTGACGATGTACACAGGCTCCCCTGCTGAGCACACCGCGTGCAGCCGGATGAGCCGCTGGTGCTGCAGGCTCTTCAGCGTCTGGATCTCCTTAGCGAGGTCGGCGAGCTTCATGTCGGCTGTGGGAGAGGGCACCACTCGAAGACCCGTCCACCACCTGCTGTCCCTGCCCCAAGACCAAGGCGAGGCCTCACCTGATTTGATGACCTTGACTGCCACAGGCACGGAGCCCAGCCACAGGCCTTCCCACACCTCCCCGAAGTAGCCTTCACCCAGCTTCCTGTGAAGGGCAAACTCGGAGCGTGGCCGTTCCCACTGGTCCTGCCCCAGGGGCTTCTGCAGGAAGGGGGTGTTTAGTGCCTGCCAGCTGCTCCCCAGGAAGCAGAAACGGACAGGAAGGCTGGGAGGGTGACCCACCCTTCAGGAAGCCTGGCCAGTGTTCAGGAGCTAATTGCTTCAGGCACCTAAGTGGCACCTGTGCCCGAGACAGACATCCGTCCACAAACACTCATTACTGCCCTTGGCTAGGCTGTCATTATGAGACCAGAGAAACCAGGTTGCTGCCTTGGCCCTGGGCAGGATGGCTCATCAGGGACAGTCCTGGAGATTCTGCAGCTCTAGCCTAGGTGCAGCATCCAAGGGTCAGCATCTCCTCCCACAGCTTCTGCCCTCGGGTCCTGGGGCAGCTGTGGGTTCCTTCCTCAGCCAGCCCCTGCCCCTCTCCCTGCTGTCCAGGAATCCCCAGCATCCTTTCTCCACTAGCCTTAGAGAAGGAGATAAAACACCTGTCACAAGCAGAGTCTGGCCCTGGGTCAGGGCCCAAACCAGCTGGAGAAATCACTGGGACACTCCAGTGCTCCCAGCTATGGGCAGCACCAGAAGCCAGCTGCTTGTCTGACTCCCCCAGTGACTCTGAGACAGGGTCCTGAGGTAGCACCCAAATACAGGTGTCTCAGGCCTGGCGTGGGGCAGCCTGGCAGGTGGTAGGGGACCTGCAGGGGCCCACCTGGGGTGTGCAGGGCTGCAGCAGTGGGTTTCGGATCAGCTTCCAGTTTGCCTTGTAATAGTCGAGCAGCTCCTCCAGGCTGGGGAAGAGCCGGCCCTTCTGCAGGTATAGGCTGCCGTCAGCCACCGTGGAGATGCGGTAGTGGCAGACTTTGGCCCCGGTGCGGACTAGGGGGTGCAGAGATGGAGACCCATGCCTCAACTGCAGCCTGCCCCAGACCCTCCCACGACCCTGATAGATGATGGGCACACCCCACCTGAGGGGCCTGGTTCAGCTCCATTCTCAGAGTCCCTGAGAGGGCCAGACCTGTTGGAGGGGGATGTGGGTGTGGGCAGCTGAAGGCTGGGGGGTGCGCACAAGAGGGGTCCAGTATGCACAGAGTAGGCCCTTAATACATATTTGTTGAGTGAATGAGTCCATGACTAAGTGAATGAATGAAGGAATGAGGAAGAAAGAAGGAAGGAAGGAAGGTATGAGTGAAAGAGTGAGTGAGTGAGTGCGTGAGTGAATGAGTGAGTGAGTGAGTGAATGAGTGAGTGAGTGTGTGAGTGAATGAGTGAGTGAGTGAGCAAGTGAGTGAGTGAGTGAATGAGTGAGTGCGTGAGTGAGTGAGTGAATGAGTGAGTGCGTGAGTGAGTGAGTGAGTGAGTGAGTGAATGAGTGAGTGAATGAGTGAGTGAATGAGTGAATGAGTGCATGAGTGAATGAGTGAGTGAGTGAGTGAGTGAATGAGTGAGTGAATGAGTGAATGAGTGAGTGAGCGAGCAAGTGAGTGAATGAGTGAGTGAATGAGTGAGTGCGTGAGTGAGTGAATGAGTGCGTGAGTGAATGAGTGAGAAAGTGAGTGAATGAATGAGTGAGTGAGTGAGCGAGCGAGTGAGTGAGTGAATGAGTGAGTGAGTGAGTGAGCGAGTGAGCGAGTGAGTGAATGAGTGAGTGAGTGAGTGAGCGAGTGAGCGAGTGAGTGAATGAGTGAGTGAATGAGTGAGTGAATGAGTGAGTGCGTGAGTGAGTGAATGAGTGCGTGAGTGAATGAGTGAGTGAGTGAGTGAGTGAATGAGTGAGTGAGTGAGCGAGCGAGTGAGTGAGTGAGTGAGTGAGCGAGTGAGTGAATCAGTGAGTGAAGCAGTGAGTGAGCGAGCGAGTGAGTGACTGAGCGAGTGAGCGAGTGAGCGAGTGAGCAAGTGAATGAATGAGCGAGTGAGTGAATGAGTGAGTGAATGAGTGAGTGCGTGAGTGAGTGAATGAGTGCGTGAGTGAATGAGTGAGAAAGTGAGTGAATGAATGAGTGAGTGAGTGAGCGAGCGAGTGAGTGAGTGAATGAGTGAGTGAGTGAGTGAGTGAGTGAGTGAGTGCGTGAGTGAGTGAGTGAGTGAGTGAGCGAGCGAGCGAGTGAGTGAATGAGTGAATGAGTGAGTGAATGAGTGAGTGAGTGAATGAGTGAGTGAGTGCGTGAGTGAGTGAGTGACTGAGTGAATGAGTGAGTGAGTGAGTGAATGAGTGAGTGAGTGAGTGAGCGAGCGAGCGAGTGAATGAGTGCGTGAGTGAATGAGTGAGTGAGTGAGTGAGTGAATGAGTGAGTGCGTGAGTGAGTGAGTGAGTGAGTGAGTGGGTGAGTGCGTGAGTGAGTGAATGAGTGAGTGAGTGAGTGAGTGAATGAGTGAGTGCGTGAGTGAGTGAGTAAGCGAGTGAGCCTCACTCACTCACTCGCTCACTCACTCAACTCACTTCGG
>NW_007728077.1:23454-59659 GCF_000696425.1 Galeopterus variegatus | reverse complement strand
ACCGGGCCCCGGCGCCGCCCCTGAGTGACGGCCGAGCCCCCGCCACGGCGCGGAGGGCACCCCGAGGTCCCCAGAGGTCGACCCCGCGCGGGATTCAAACCCGGCCCTGCCCGGCCCCGGCCCGCAGAGATGCCGGCGGGTGTGGGGGCGACCCCGGGCGACTGCTGAAGGCGCCCAACCCTGGGAAGGGGCAGACTCCAAGGATTGTATCCAAGCCCCGGGAACGCACCAAAGAGGTTTGTACTGTGCCAGAGCCCAGAAAGGGTGAGGAAACCCCGAGACCCCGCCAGCTCCTCGCCTCACTGGTGTGACCTCGACTTGGCTGTGGGTGCTACCATCGGCCCCACCGAGGCACTGTGGTCACCCCTGGCTGATCCCTTGCTTAGCCACAGCTTTGGCTCTCACACTCCGCACCGTCCCCTCCACACTGAAAAGGGCTGACCAGAGTGACCAACTAGATTATGGTGGGAGTAGCTGAGTGTGGTGTCCAGGGCCGGGTCATCAAAGACACCTCGGCCTCCATTTGCTCTCCCAGACCCTCATTCCGGGGGATGCTCAAGCAGCCCCATGGGGAGGCCCGTGCCTGTGGGGTCAGGTCTTCTGCCAGCCCCAGCCCCAGCCCCAGCTTGACTGCTGCGCCACTCCCAGCCATGAGGTCATAAATGCTTATCATCGTTTTAAGCCACTAAGTTTTGGGTTGATTTGTTACACATCAATAGACAATGATACACCACATCAGTCTCAACCCAAACTCAGCCTCCTGTTGGGAGGGGTGACGGTGGGAGCACCCTATCTAAGTTGGGAAGCCGGCTGGGTACCCATCGATAATCTCACCAGGAGCCTCCACACAAAAACATCAAACTAGAGGACCTGATAGAGGAAGAGATTCCATAAATAACAGCAGCAGCAAGCAACCTAGGGGTAAGCTTAACAAGAAATGCACCAGAAAATAGAAATGTTCCTGAGAGACGCAACAGAACACTGTCAACAGTGGCGTGGAATGCTGCGCGCTGGGACAGGGAGGTTTAGCATTACATCGAGACGTCAGTTCTTCCTGAATGTACCTATGAATTTAACGCAGTCCCAGTGAAGGTACTAAGAGTAATCAGGGGTGGGATAAACAATCTGTTTAAGGTTCCTTTGGAAAAGTATAGCGTAAACAAGCAAGAATGGTCAGGAAAGTTATTAAAAACAAGAGCAATGGGAGAACTGGTCCTGCTACATTCTAAAGCACATTGTAAAGCTACTCAGATTAAGTCTGAGCACAAATGGATGAGCAGACCAAGGGAGAGTCCAGAGCAGACTGAAATGCACCCAGAAGTCTAGTATGTCATGAAAGATGGCATTTCAGACCACCAGAGAAAGATGGCTCATTCAACAAACTTTGTTAGAACATCTGGTTAAATCTCTACCCAACACCTTACAACAAAATAAAATAGCAGATAGATCAAAGATTTAAACAGGAAAAAATAAATAAATCAGCCATAGAGATACTAGAAGAAACCAAGGTAGGATGTGTTTATTAGTCATCCTGGAGTGGGGAACCCATTCCAGGTGAAACCCAGCCCCAGCACAGGGTGCCCTGGAGCCGGCTCCAGCCTTCTCAGAGCTCGATGACTCAGGTTGCAGCTTGAAAAGGCCAGGAGTGCCATGCCATTCACAGCACGGACGGCGACAACGCCAGCAATGGGCATCCTTTTCTTCTCAGAGAACCAGTTGTTAAACAATTACCAGCGCACCACTGATAAATTCAACCACACAAAAATAAAACGATTTTACAGGAGAAAAAAGAAAAACCTTCAACAGAGCCAAAAGCCAAACAGAAACTGAGAAAAGAAAATGCAGCTCACACCACACCTGAAAATCCAATCTCTCTAATGTACATTTTAAAGATCTTACAAAGTAAGAAAAAGACCCACAATCAAAGAGGAAAATAGGCAAAGGACGTGAACCAATTTTCCACCAAAAAAGGACACAGAAATTGCACTAAATGCAGTGAAAATGTTCGACCTCACTCTGAGGCAAAAGCAGACTGAAGCTGCATGGTAACATGTTCCACCTTTCCCACGGTAAAGGCTGCCTCCATTCCAATCACAACAGACCGAGCACCCCATGCCCACCACCCGGGCTCTGCTGGTGACTATCTGGCGCCCCCCGCCCCCACACCATAGAAAGGAGGCATCTCAGATACTCTGGAATGGAGGTTTCTTCCAAGATGCCTTGCTGAAAAGAAAACCAAGGTGCACACAATGCACCTGGACTAAAAAAAGAACAAAAAATACCTAAAGTACGAAATGCTGTTTCAGAAAGGGGAAGTGAGCTGCATGCAGGAGGGAGACTTCCTGTTTTCACTCTCCCCTATGCACCTTTGATTTTTGTACCGAGCGCATATCATCCTTTCTCAGACATAAATGAAACCGAGTACAAACCGTGGAGCCTTGCACAGAGTGGCCTGGGAGAGCCGTGGGAGTTCTCCAGCCCCTCTCCAGTGGCACTCACACTGGAGCAACATCCCCTTTACTCTGGCCTCCAGATCATGTAAGTGCTGACGGCACTTCATCATCCAGCCCAGACTCTTCCCTGGGCCCCAGATGCCCACATCCCTCGGCCTCTGCAGCACCTTCTCTTGAATGTCAAGTGAGCATCTCACCCTCTGCTGACCTGAACCTCTCTCCTCCTGCTACCCCAACAGCCTCCTTGTTCCAGCAAAGGGACAAGACCATCCTCCAGGAGCCCAGGCTGCAAGGAAGCAGCCTGGACTGTTCCTCACACCCTACATCCAACCATCAGCAAATGCTGTCGCTCAAAATCAAAGGTGAGCCATAACCCAGGGACTCCTTCCTAGCCTAGAATCCTACAGCAGAATCCCTAGAGTCCATGCTCCCACACTTCTCCCCATTATGAACACAGAAGTCCTTTTAAAACTGCTCAGGAATGAATACCAACTAATATGTGCAGAGGGAAGATGTCTAGAAAGGGACGATGTTTGCAATCACTGTAGTAATAGATCAGACACCGCCTGAGCCAAGCGATCAGAGCTCACATCACCAGATAAAACTGACCTCTCCAGCCCCCAATACGAGGCCCCCAGGAAGTCACAACCCCTCCTGTGGTTCCTGCCAAAAATTCAGGACCTCAACCCAATCACGAGGAAACAGCACACGGAGCCAAAGTGGGGAGCACAGCGGCTTTAGACTATGAAAACACACATATATGTATGAAGTTATTGAACAGTTAGCAGGATTTTAATACAGGCCAGGTATCAGCAATATTGTGTCAATGTCAAATTTCCCGATGTAGTCATTGACAGTGTCTGTGTTCTTAGGAACCATACACTTAAGTGTTAAGGGGAAAGGGGCCTGATGTCTTATTCTCAAACAGTTCAGGAATAAAGGTATATGTATGTATATAATAAAGCAAATAGGGAAAAGTGTAAGCAATTTGTGAATCTAGATAGAGTATATAGTTCTTTGTACTATTTTTGCAACTTTTGTGTAATTTTGTTTAAATTTTATCACACCAAAAAGTAAACAAACTGGGCCGGCCCGGTGGCGCACTTGGTAGAATACAGCACTTGGGAGCGTGGTGGCGCTCCCGCCGAGGGTTCGGATCCCACATAGAGACCGTTCCGCTCACTGGTTGAGCACGGTGCGGGTGCGACACCGAGGGTTGCGATCGTTACCGGTCACGAAAAAAGACAAAAAGGAAAAAAAAAAAAAGTAAACAAACTATCTACCAACACGCCCCCAGCTTCATCTTATCTGTGGAACCAGGCCATCCTCACCCACATTCCCAGTCTTGCCTCGCCCTCTGCTGCCAGTGCCAGCGCTTGAACCCCGCAGAAAAACCCAAACATCCTCCCCAGCATCCCTGCACAGTGTGGAGGTCCCCTCGGTGGGGGGCCCCGGCCTCAGTTTACCTGTGACAGCAGCAGCTCATGTCCACTCCACTGAGTCCTAGCGGCCTCTGGTTGCGACCCACCTAGGCAGAACTTAACACCCTGCTCCCAGCCCTCTCAGGGCCCCCCCGGCCCCCTCCTCATCCCGGCCCAGGAGTGAAGGAAGTGACTGAGTGGGAGGGTGGGGATGGGCTGGGGTGGATTCTAGTCTCAGCAGTGTCCCAGGAGGGTCCTAGCTTAGCCTGGGGGGAAGGGCACAGCAGTCCTTCCTTCTGAGCTGTGGGGAGAGGTGTGGGGGCCACATCTCTACTGGTAGAGGGACCAGCTGGGGATCTGAGGGGGTTTTGCCCCAGGGTCTACACCCCCTTGGTCCCCCCAGCTGTGCTCTCCCTCCCCCCTCCCCATAGTGTCTCTGTGCCACCCCACTGACCACCTCACCCCCACCCTGGACTCTGAACCCTGCCTGGAGCTCTCAGACTAGACCTGGAGCAGGAGGCCTGGGGGATGGGAGTTACAGAGCTGGGGGGAACCCAGGTGAAGACTTAAAAGATGACCCCAATAGGGTCCCTCCCCCACTGCCCTGAAACTTGACCCCACTTGAGGTCCCCTCGTGGGATGTCCCTAGGTGCCCACAGCCCCTTGGTGGCCCTCTCTAATCATTCTGGGTTCCCCTCACCCCCACCCCCCACCCCAACCCCCGTGTGGCCAACTTTTGGATGACTAGGGGGAGGGGCCACATTCCAGGGGAGGGGCCACACCCCGGATGAGGAAGGGCAGGGAGGATTTGCAGTGGTCCCAACAGAGTGGGGGAGCCTCCTGCTGGGGCTGGGGTGCTGTGGTCTGCAACGTGTGCAGACCCCGCCTGGCCACTCTGGTCACTCTGTCCGTGCCGAGCCCGTGTGCTCCGCTGGACAAGGCGGCAAAGGCTCAGAGCACACGGCGGCCCTCGGGCCAGCACCCTTTCCACCCCAGTGACCTGGAAACAGAGATATGGCCCGCCCCGGATGGCCAGAGATCCAAGTCCACACTTCTGGCCTCCAAGTCTCACCCTTCACCGTGCAGCCCGCCCTTCACCTCCCAGGGAAAGTCCACTTGGCACAACGCCTGGGACTGGAGCCTCCAGGACCTGCTGCAGTAGATGGGGCTGGCTGGGGATCTGGGGAAAGTCCCTCTCCTGCAATCCAGAATATGCAGAACACAGCCACAAATGACAGGACAGACCTGGACGGATGGACAGAAAGCCCAGCAGCCCCACGTGTGCAGTTGGCTGATCTTCATCAAGGCCCCAGACAAGGAGGGAGAGTCTCCAACACAGGTGCTGGGACAACTGAGTAAACAAGGAGAAGGGGAATCTCAACCCCCTGTCACTCAGCACACAACAGATGGACCACCTTCACATTAGAGCTCAACTCTAACACTTCTAGAAGAAAACATAGGAGAAACCTTCACATCCTTGGGGCAGACAAATACTCCTTCAAAAGGACATGAGGGGCTGGTCAGGTAGCTCCTTGATTAGAGCACAGTGTTATAACACCAAAGTCAGGGGTTCGGATCCCCATACCAGCCAGCCACCAGAAAAATAATACATAAAAAAAAGAACATGAAAAACACTAAAATAAAGCAAAAAATTGATAAGCTAGGTTTCATAAATGTCAAAAATGTCTGCTCTTCAAAAGACACCAGAGAGAAACATGAAAATGCAAGCCAGTGACAGAGAGAAAATATATTCAAAACACACATACAGGATGACCTGTGTGCAGATCTATTAAAAAATCTTAAAACCCAAAAATTGTGCAGTTTTTAAAAAAGACACTTCACACAAGAAAATATATAAATGACCAAAAGCACGTGAAAACAGGTCAGCATCTAGTCATCAGGGAAGTGCAAATTGAAACCCAATGAGATGTCACTTCGCACCTGCATGACGAGGAGCCCAGAGGCTAGAGACATCACAGGTCAGGGAACGTGGAGCAACTGGAGCTCCCAACAGTGCTGGGGCACACAAATGCCTGATGTGGACCAGCAAGGACTCTCCTTCACGCTGGTGGGAACACGGAACGGTGCAGGCACTTTCTTACAAAACTAAACATACTCTCACTGTAGGACCCAGCAATCGTGCTCCTAGAATTGACCCAAAGGAGCTGAGAACCTATGTCCACACAAGACCTGCACACATGTTCACAGCAGCTTTATTCGTAATTGCCCAGACCTGGAAGCCACCATGATGTCCTTCAGGAGGTGAATGGGTAAACTGCAACCCATCCAGACACGGGATGTTACTCAGTGCTCCACCATCCTGTGGAGCCCTCCCGAGCCAGGGCGGTGGGCTGTTCCCTGCTCCTGTGTCCTCAGCCATGAGTGCTGGAGCCTGCCCCCAGGGACGTCACGAAATGGGTACAAGAGGTAGGCTTGAATCTTGCAGCCTGTGAACCCCATAACAAAATGTGTTCAGAATGGACAGTGTCCCAGGGGATGTTAATGAGGGGTACAGCCCTCTCCGGGGGTGGAGGGGAACTGAGGCCATGTTAGCACTTGCACGACTGGGAGAGACCACAAGGTAGAGAATGGGGAGTAGGACAGAAGTGGGCCGGAGGCCAGAGCCAGGAGCAAGGTGGGGGACAGGCACAGGAGGAGGGTGTACGGCAGAGGTGAGGCTGCAGGAAGATGGTGATGCCTCCCAGAGACTGGAACAAAGGCAAGGGGAGAAAAGCAGCAATTCTGTCCTGGACCCATCAAACCAAGAGTGTGCACAGGGAGGGGGGCCGATGTGTGTTGGTTCTTTACTGCAACGGAGCACATGCTTGGAAAGCACCCACATCAGAAGAGTGGGCTTCCAGAGCGGACCCTTGTAACCAGCACTGAGACCGAGATGGAGCACGTCCTTAACCCAGCACTCCCTGCACCCCTCCAGGACCCCCCAAGGGGAACTGGTGCCCTTTCAAAGAACACGTCACCCACCTTGTGGAAAGTGCCAAGCTTTCCTAGTGGGGGTCATGTGGTGAGGACCTCTGCGTCTGCCTCTTCTGCTTAGAAGAGTGTCTGGAGGCTCCCCTGCGACTGGCCGTGCGCCAGGCCCTACAGCCCTGGGAAGGGGGCAGCACTGGTAAGAGAAGGATCTAGAACAGAGCCCCAGTGGGGGAGGGGCCAGCATGAATGTGAGGTTTTGCGAGCTCCCAACCAAAGGCACAGGCCCCGCTGGTGGGCGCGCCTCTGACTCCAGCCTTGGATCAAGGCTCAACTTAGATCCTCCAGTGATTCGCAGGACACCTTTGAAACCCTCACCAGGAACTGAACTCGCCAGTGCCTCCATCCTGAACTCCAGCCTCTAGCCCCTGAGGAGTAAGTCTGTCGACTACAAGCCACCCAATCTGTGGAGTTTTGTTACACCAGCCGTGAGCCACATGCCAGACCTCCCGAACACTCTGCATCACAGGTCCTGCAAATGGCACCTGGCGCTATCAGGAGAAGTTTTGGCCTTGGGACACCCTGAAGGGCCCAGGGCCCGATCACCCCTTACAAGGACGAAGCTGCGGGTGCAATGAGGACCTGGAGCAGTGAGCCCGCACCGTCTGCTGCGGGTGAGGCTCTCACAAATCTAATTTGATTCTGTCCACAGACTTTCATTACCAGAGAGACACACAAATTATGAAAAATGTTTTTTATTTTAAATCGAAGTACCGAGCAGATACTTGAAAACAACATATAAAGTAGAACTCAGCCACTGGCCTTCCCCAGATACCGAGCAGGCACCGAGAGAGGTTCTCGCCCTTCTACAAACCCAAATCCAACCCCATCTTCACAGAAAACCACACTAAAGGCAGCCATGAAAACCCGCATCCTGTAGGTGGTGTGCGGGGGCAGGCGCTGGCGACGGCCTCCTGACGAGAGGCAGGCAGCTCCATGAGGAGGGGTGGCCACCGGCCTCCTGCCCCACTCCAGGCCCGGAGCCCTGCCAGGAGCAGCCTCGGCGGAGGCTGAGCTGGCGGCAGTGCCCGAGAGCAGCCTCAGGGGGGCACTGAGAATGGCCTCCCACCGGCAGAATGAGGGGCTGGGAATTATTTCTTTTTTTTTTTTTTAAAGATGACCGGTAAGGGGATCTCAACCCTTGGCTTGGTGTTGTCAGCACCACGCTCAGCTAGTGAGCAAACCAGCCATCCCTATATAGGATCCGAACCCGTGGCCTTGGTGTTATCAGCACCGCACTCTACCGAGTGAGCCACGGGCCGGCCTGGCTGGGAATTATTTCTGAAGCTGGTTTGTACTGCCCTGAACCTAACTTTATCTTCCAGCATCTCGGTGCCTAAGGGGCAGGGGCAGAAAAGGTCCCACCCATGTTCTTAAAAAGAAAGAAAACCAACCCACAACCACTTTTAGTTCATTTCACCAAGTGGCTGTAAAGGCAGAAAGAGCATTTGACTTTCACAAATAAAAGCCTCCAAAGGTCACTGGTTCCCAGGCTAGAAGCAGTTTTATTAGTGACAGTTTTGAATATGGTCAAGCTGGTGGGGGGGTGCCGCAGGGCCAGCTAGGCAGTGCCCACACCCCCTGGCCCCCCTTGTGCCCACTGGGTCACGCTGCCGCATGTAACAGACTCACACCACAATAAAAATGAGTTTTAAAAAAGGAGTATGTACGCAAACAAATAAAGTAAACACGCTGAAACCAGCTGACTCATGACAACAGCCAACAGAAATGTAACAGAAGAAAAAAAAAGGACAGAACTTCAGTAGCTCGACATGGGGCAGGGGGAGACGGGACAGGCCCTGTCCCAACAAAGGAGCTGAGGTGGGGCCTGGGGCACTTGATGGATGGAAGGATGGACAGTTGGGTGGACGACCAGTTCCCTCAGACCAGTGGAGTGAAACAGCAGCCCCCTCCTGCTGCGGAGTCTTGGGAGAAGGGACTTCGGCTGGCAATACACTGGCAGGAAGGTCTGGGGATGCCTGGCCTGTTAGGATCGTCTGGGACACACCCTGCTGGAGGCTGCAAGAGGCCTGGGCTCAATGTCCCCTCAGAGGTCAGCCTGGAGGGCAGCCCCCACCAGGTCTTCCTTGGGACTCTAAAACCAAATCTGCAAACAATCTATGGACACAGCCTCTCATGGAGCATCATGGTCCCTCCTGCACCAGCTTGTCCTGGGCAGCCTCCCCAAATGTCCTGGGCTCTCCCTGGAGACAGGGATCACCGAGTGTGGCCAGAGGGTACAGATCCACCTTGCAGGGGGCACGTGAGGTGTCCACCAGCAGGCAGCACACAGGGGCCACAAGGGGGGAAGCGCCACCCAGGACCTTCAGCCCCTGGTCAATTGCATTTGCAGGAGCTCCAGAACCCACCCCCAGAGCCAACTGGGAGGCCTAGGCACTCTCCACTGTTTTGGTTGAAAATGCTATAAATGTGACTCTTCCTAGAAGCCTACTAAACAATACACTTAAAACACCTGTAGCACACATGCCATGGCACCTGGACCACCCCTGGTGTGTGCAGCCCCTCAGCCACCTGAGCACCTGCTGGGGGTGAGGGGAGGATGAGGCCTGCCCAGGGTCTACAGCCCAAGCTCCAGGTGCATGTCCTCACACAGGCAGGAGAACAGGGCGCCAGCCACACTAAACCTACAGAAAACTGTGGGAAGAAACCAAATCCATAGGATCCATGGGTTTCCACACTTGGGTACTGTTCCCAAGACATGTGTTAGTAATGTCCTCCCCAAGCAGGCTCAGACCCTGTGAGGGTCCTAGGGGATCCCAGGCTCCGAGACCTCAGTGACTCAGCTCCACCCACTTTAGCAGGCCCAAGGTCCGGGAGCACCTGGCTGGGCTCTGGCAGCACCAGCCCATGCTCAGCTCCCTGCCACCAGCTGCACCCCGGCCATCCCCTGCCATCATCCATCTGGCTCCTGATCAAGGCCCAATGTGTAAACAGTATCGATAAGCAACAGATGGAAAAATATATTTCCCAGAGAAAAGGGAGAGGAAGTTTAGAACCTGAAGACCGACTTTCTAGGTTGCTGTCCCTTCTTCTGTCTTGATTCGTCCTGATGATTCCTCTCTTTGGTTCAGCAGCCTACATGACCTGCCTGCACCGAGCCAGCCCTGCGGCCTGTGCCATGCTCCCCACCTGCTGGGGCTGAGGAGAGGCAGCTAGCCCTGTCCACCCCCGAGGGGCCGTGCCCTCCTCACCAGCTACTTCTGCTCATGGTCCTCTGCCACGGCGGCCACCTCAATGGTGGCTGTGTGCTCCTCAGACCCCACGGTGGCCCCCGTGGGCACTGTCACAATGGTGCTGCCCCCAGGCGATGCCTGGGTCACGTTCTGCAGGGTGGGGCCCAGGCCAGGCAGGGTGAGCAGCTGCAGTGGGCTGACCACCTTGAGCACCGTGCTGCCATCCTGCATGGCAGCCGTGCTCAGGACTGTGAGGCTTGACGCATCCGGGTGGATCTCCACTGTGCTGGGGAAGGTGGAGCCTGAGGAGGCCAGGACCGTGTAGCCCCCAAGCAGTGGGGAGGCCGGCGAGCTGGTGGGAGGAGCCTGAGGGGAGCCCTTGCTCAGGATGGTGGACGGCAGTGGGGACACCATTTTGCTGAGTGGCACGCTGGTCAGCTGGGAGACAGGCACGCCCGGGCCTAGGGCAATCTGGGCAGACTGGGTTAGCACCTGTGAGGCAACGGCAGCTGGTCCAGATGTGGCTCGCGCGAGCCGGGGTCGCTTCATGGGGGGCGGGAGGGAGACGGGGGTCAGCGTCATGAGCACGTTGCTGAGGTGCTGGGACTTGTGCTTGAGTTCCTTGGCCCGGCGGCGGTGTTCGTCACACTGCTGCTCCAGAGCTGCAGGCGAGCAGGGACAGAGAGCATCACTGCTGAGAATGTGGACAGGCAGGCACACCACTGGGCAGGTCACTGCAGTGGCAGCCCAGGTTAGCCTGCCTGACAGAACCGAGCCTGATGACCATGTGGCCACCCGCCGAAGGTGAGGTCGGTGGGAGGCAGCCCTCAGATGACCCACTGCCCGGAGGGGGAACATGCTGTCTGCCAGACCCTCCCCATCTCTCAGACAACCCGCTACCCGGAGGGGGAAGAGGCCATCTTGCCAGACCCTCCCCATTCATTTTAACATACTCATTTTAAGATAGTCCCTCCAAAACTTACTCCCCACTGTCACTGGGAAATCCTATTATGGTAACTGAAAGGTAGGGACTTGAACAGGTGATTGGATTGTTAGACCTCGCTACAGTGAATGGGTTAATAATGGTGGTCAGGGACATGGTTCTGAGGGCTTGAAAAAGAACACGTGAGGAACTATCTCTCCACCATATTCACCATGTGACACCCTGAGTCACTATAGTCACCACCAGGACAAGACTCGCACAAGATGTGTTTCCTGGACTTTGGACTGGCCAGCCTCCAAAACTATAAGCAATAAATTTTATTTTCTTTATAAATTACCCAGTTCTGAGTATTTTGTTATAAGCAACAGAAATAGACTAATACAGAAAATGGGTAACAGAGAAGTGGGGTGTTGCTTATAACAAATACTTGAAAACATGGAAGCAGCTTTGGAACTGGGTAATGGGCAAAGTCTGGAGGAATTTGAAGGAACAGGCTAGAAAAGGCCCAGTTGCTGGTGGGAGGTTAGAAAACAAGAAAACCAGGGAAACTTTGAAATGTTTTAGAGACTGGTTAGATGGTGAGGAGAAGAATACTTATGGAAATATGGACAGTAAAGACCACTCAAAGGAAGTCTCAGATGTAACTGAGAAGGGACTTACTGGAAACTGTGGCAAAGATCAATCTTGCTATGAACTGACAAGGAACTTGGCTGCATTGTGTCCATGCCCTAAGACTTTACGGAAGTTGGAAATTAAGAGTTGTGAGCCAGAGTATTTGGCAGAAGAAATTTCTAAGCAGCAAAGCATTCAAAAAGCTGCATGGCTACGTGTAACAGCCTGTTCTGAGTTATGGCTGCAAAGGCACGACATAAAGCCAGAATTTAAAAGGAAAGCAGAGTGTAAAGATTTTGAAAATTTGCAGGCTGGCCATGTGGTAGAGAAGCAGAGAGCATTTTCAGGAGAAAAATGCAGTGGTGTTAAGAAGATTAGCACAAAAGACAGAGATTATCAAGAGAAGGAAGAAAGACCCTAAAGGCATTGCAGAAGCCCCCAGGGCCAGCCCTTCCATTCCAGGCCCAGAGGCCCAGGGCCACCTCAGGATGCTGCTTCCTGTGCTGCTGGTGCTCATGCCGCACGTGCCACACATGCCTTGGCTAAATTGGCCTCAGGCATGGCTGGACCCGCAGCTTTGGAAAATACAAGCCGGAAGCCTTGGTGGTATCCATTTGGTGTTAGGTCTGCAGGCTCATAGAATGCCAGAGCTCTGAAGGCTTGGGAGCCTCCACCCTGCTTTCAAAGGATGTATGGAAAAGTCTAGGGGCCCATGAAGGAATTTGTCACAGAGGCGGATTCACTAGAGCAATGCCAAGGAAACACGGGGTCAGAGTTGCAGCAGAAAAACCTCAACAGTGCCATGTCTAATGGAGCCATGAGAGCAGGACCACCATGGAGACCCCAGACCTCTGGAGCTACCAGAGTGGAACAGCAGCCTGGGAAAGCTGAAGTGTGTCCTGAAACCAGGAAAGCCATAGGAGCGGAGCTGCCCAAAGACTTGGGGACTCAACTCCCACACCAGCATGCAGAGGACGTTGAACATGGAGTCAAGGTACATGATTCTTCAGCTTTAAGCTTCAATGCCTGCCCTGCTGAGTTTTGCACTTGTTTAGGACCTGTTACACCCTTCTTTTGGCTTGTTTCTCCCTTCTTGAATGGAATATGTACCCTATGTTTGTCCCACCACCATTGTATCTTGGAAGTAGATAACTACTTTTGATTTCACAGATGGGACTTTGAACTTTGGGCTTTTGAGTAGAAACAAGACTTTGGAGATGAAATGAATATATTTGTATGGGGGCCAGGAGCAGAATGCCTTGGGTCGAGTGTCCCCCCAAAACTTGATCCCCACTGTAACTGTTGAGGGTAGGAAATCCTATTATGGTAATTGAAAGGTGGGGCCTTGAAGAGGCAATTAGATTGTAGGACCACGCTGTAGTGAATGGATTAATAACAGTTGTCATGGGTGCGGTTCTGACGACTTTAAAAAGAGAGTACACGAGGAACTATCTCTCTGCTCCACCATATTCGCCATGTGATACCCTGAGTCGCTGTAGTCACCACCAGGACAAGGCAGGCCCTCACCGGATGTGTTCCCTGGACTTTGGACTTGCCAACCTCCAAAACTGTAAGCAATAAATTTCATTTTCTTTATAAATTACCCAGTTCTGAGTATTGTGTTACAAGCAGCAGAAACTGACTAATATACTAGGGAAAGTTGCTCTTGTGATATATGAAGACAAAAATAGGCCAAAGCAGCACATACATAAAGCGTGCTTTAAACACGCACACACGGTGAACACACCATGAGTACAAACTCCATTTGTACTCATAAAAATTTGCAGGATGGCCATATGGTAGAGAAGCAGAGAGCATTTTCAGGAGAAAAATGCAGTGGTGTTAAGAAGATTAGCACAAAAGAGATTATCAAGAGAAGGAGGAAAGGCCCCTGAAGGCATTGCAGAAGCCCCTGGGGCCAGCCCTTCCATTCCAGGCCCAGAGGCCCAGGGCCACCTCATTGCCCTTTCTGAAAGACCATGCAGAAAGGGCACCAGGTCACAGAGACAGGCTTGAGCTCTGGTGGGGTCAGGGCTGGCTGTTTTCACTTCCCTGTCACTGTTTCGTAAATAACTTCCTTTTTCATGATAGAAAAACCTGTAAGCAGAAGTAACGTGTGCTCTGCAGGAGGGCAACATCTGATTGCAGTCACCAGGTTTTACTGACTTTTCCTGGCTGAAACCTGTGTCCTTCCTCCCTGGGTGCAGGAGAAGGAGCTTCTGTCTGTGGCTGTGGCTCAGGGACGTGTGTGTGGACACAGCCCAGCGAGGCAAGCCACGGACTACCTGCCAGGTCCCGAGCATACTGCTCCCGCGAGCGGTCCATCTGGCACTTGTGGCTGGCCAGCACTTTCTTCACCAGGTCCAGCATGCCGAAGTTCTGCACGATGTTGTTGAGGAGGACAGCATCTTAAGGGCAAGGGGCACACATGGTAAGGACCTTGGGGCTGGTTGCAGCAGCCAGGGGGAACCTGGAAATCCCGCAAGCGACTACCACCAGAAGCCTAGCATTAGCCTCTGTTCATGGCATGGAAGGGCCTGGGGGAACAGGGCCCACCCCGCAACCCTGCAGATGCTGCTGGCTCAGAAGACACAGACCCCTCACCTCGCAGCTGTAGGGGGGGATCCTGGACTCGCTGCTGCAGGCCTTTCATGGTCTCCACCAGCTCCTGGTGGAACTCTTGGACGACCTCATCCAGCAGGCCGGCATCTTTCAGCCCCCGCCAGAAGGCAAACGTGTCATCTGCGAGGGAGGGACAAGGCTCAGTGGACAGAGGCAGCCCACGGTGGGGAGGGCAGAGCACAGTGCGAGTTCACGCTCAGGAAGGTCAGCTGCACCAGGCACTGTGTGGGGCCTGCCTCGACCCAGCCACGGCCATGGCGCTAGCGTCCACTGGGTCAGCTGCAGAGCTCACTGCCCAGTGCCCAGGATGGCAGTAGCCAGAGCTCGAGATCAGGTGGACGGCTTCTCCCCACTACCACCTTCTCTGTGAGGACCCCGCCACCCAGCCCCACACTCATGAGAAGCCCATAAGGAGGGATCCGCACCTCCGACAGCCGTGGTCCAGTCACCAGGGTCCTCACAGGTCTCGATGGTGATGGTAGCAGGAGACCCATTCACTGCAACCCAGACAGAAGCACAGTGAGCACCCGGACAGGTGCCCGCCAGTCCTCCTCACACCAGCTCTGAGTCTCTCTTTTTCATCCACTTTCACAAAATTGACAAGCACTATACATACTGGTTCAGCCAAAGGATCACTTGCCTTGCATTTTAAGTTTTTTTAAAATCACGGACATCTTCAGATAGGAGCTAAACAACAGACACCCTCCAATGACTGCAGACTGTAACCAACT
The DNA here is from genome assembly GCF_000696425.1 of Galeopterus variegatus. Taxonomy (NCBI): domain Eukaryota; kingdom Metazoa; phylum Chordata; class Mammalia; order Dermoptera; family Cynocephalidae; genus Galeopterus; species Galeopterus variegatus. Next base: position 44,695 of record NW_007728077.1, on the reverse strand, counting down.
GTAACTGTGTGGCAGCAGCAGCTGCAGCGGGCTGGGCCAGGACGGGCCATGCTGTCCTTGAGGCAGGCGGCCCCGCACACCTACCGTCGGCCGCGGCAGGTGTGAGCGGGATGTACTCAGCCGAGGTTGGGCTGCTCAGGGACACGCGTGCTCCCGACAGGTCAATCTTGGTGCTGCGGCAGGTGTTGGAGCAGACTTTATCATGCTGGTAGAAGTCCAGCTCCCCAGAGTCCATGATCTTCCTGAGACAGAGAATGGAGACAGAGCACCCCTGGTGAGACCCGGGCCCAGACACCTTGTCTACCCACCCTGAATCGGGCTGCCCACCTGCATGGGAGGCAGGTCCCAGCAGCAGCACTAACCAAGGCTGGGCTCCTGTGCAGTGGGAGTAGGCTACCCTCAGCACAACACTCTGAGTGTGGGGACTGGCTGCAGATGAAGCAACCACCCCAGGCTGTCATGTGGCTGCTCTGTCCACAGGAAGGAGAAAGAGAGCACTGGCCAGCAGGTGACCTGGAGACGCCTGGCTGACAGTGTGGGATGTCCTGCCAGCCCAGCCCCAGGGGAGCAGGCCCACAGCTCACAAAGGACATCACAGCGCACCTATACCATGTGTGACCCAGGTCTGAGCAGAGAGGCAAGATGCATTCCCAGGAGAAGACTGGCCTCTTTGGTTTTTTTTTGTCTTTTTTCGTGACCGGTAGGGGGATAGCAACCCTTGGTGACACCCGCACCGCACTCTGCCAGTGAGCTCCCCGGCCATCCCTATATAGGATCCGAACCCATGGCGGGAGCGCCGCTTGCGCTCCCAGCGCCACACTCTCCCGAGTGTGCCACAGGGTCGGCCCAAGACTAGCCTCTTTGGAAGGCACAGGACAGCCAAGGAGAACAAAAGAAACCCAGGAGGGCGCTGGGGTCCATGGTCACTCCCCATCACCACCTTTACCTGCCAACACCTGCTGCTCCTAGGACCCTCCTCTGCTGCCTCTCCTGGAGGTCCTGGATCTAAGTCCAAGGTGTCTCAGCCATCCCGCCTCCACCATGAGAGAGTCAGAGGCTCCAATGCCACTCAGTCTTTGGGCAGCGCTGACCTCAGGCCCAGGCTGGGCTCTCGCTCAGCTCACAACGTACCCCCCCCTGGGTGGGGTTCTCCACAGCTATGCCACTAGCCATGTCAAGAAAATCAGAGACTAGCTCAGCAGGATGGGCCCGAGAGCTGTGGAAAAGGACCCAGGCCCCAAGCTCTGCCTCTGGTGGTGCCAAGCAGCACACCCGCTCGGGAAACCAGGTGGAGACCGGGCCGCCATGACCTGTCCCATGGCGCCTGCACCTTCCAGGCACATGACCAAGACTGGCTCACAGTTTATGAAGAAAGCAAACCACATGTGGTCATTCACCAGCCACGCACGTACTCCACAGGCGTACTTTAGTAACAGTAATGAAAAACTCAAAGATAAAGAATAATGTCGTTATGCTACAAGACTAAACCTGCCAACTGCCTGGTGAACAAACACAAGATTATGCCTTTAAGTCTTCCACAGAGAAGAATTGGTGGGAACTAAAATGAGATTTGACAAAAAATTCTAGAAGTCCCACAGTGTCACTGCTGGTAGGGGTGTGGGGTGTGAGTAGGTGTGGCCACACGCCACATCTAAAATGAGTCTCCTCTTCAAAAATCCAAAACCAAAGGAGAAAGCAGCAGCCGCGGAGCCCCCGCCCCCGGGAGGGCCCACCTGAGCATGATGCCATTCATACGGATGGCTCTCTTCCAGTCCTTCAGCGTGGACTTCCCCGCCAGGTGCACGAATTCCTTCGGGCTGATCACATGCTCATCGTACTGTGGAGGGAAGCACAGCCGTGTGGGGCTGGGCCCAGTGGGATGGGACGCCCCCTCCTGCCCGACCCCATAGCCACAGCAATGCTACTAAACACTAGGGTAAAACAAGCAGCTGCAGCAGGAGCTGGCTCTCTACCTGTGGGCCTGAGACTCAACTGCTGCCACTGGCTACGGGGGACTGCACGCCCGGCAGAGGCCCCATAGCCATGCCTTGTGTGCTGGGGTCGCCCACACCATGCAGAAAGCGGGATAGTGCTCTCTCCCTGCAGACCTTCCTAAGGGCAGTTTATTCCAGTACTACATACACATATTACTTCATAAAACGGCAAAAGGCACAAGCTTATAGACTGACCTGTGAGTAGCGCCCAGCCCAGCCTGCTCCTAATGCCACCTTCCACACACAGGAAGCACACAGCACCCTGCTCTGCTCTGACACACATATGCGTCCATTTCAAAGCCAGAGGAACCCCCCAATTTCCTGGGTGTCTGCACTCTCTCTCTTATTGCCCCAAGCCACAGACAAGAATACTGCATCCAGCAAGCCCCCCCCATGCCCATGACCAGCTGATCAGGGAGACCAGGTGGGTGGAGTCCAGAATACCTCCCAGCCACTGCCTGCGCCTAGTAGGAAACCCATACCTGCCAGCCTTGGCTACCCTTCATCCACCTCTGGCCATCGTCACTGCCCAGCTGGCCTGCATGCACCAAGACAACTGAGCTGCACCTGCAGGCCTGCCCCCACACCTTGGGCATCTGCCCGGCCTGCCGTCTTCCATCACTGCCTTCGTGTGGGCCAAAGGGTCCTCCTGCCACCCCAGACTTCTCTCTCCTTGTCAGGAAGGTGCACCCTCCACTCTCTCAAGGGCACACCTGGGCTGTCGGACTCCAGAGCTCACGTGAGCCCCATCTGATCCTGCCACGGCCCTGTGTGTTGTCTTTAGAGCAGTCCAGGACGTCACCATCAGGGACTCACCCTTCTCTCTTCCCACCCTCACACTGCAACACTTCTATCTGGAAACTTTCCCTCTTTCTGGCATATTCAGAATTCCTCTAGTGATGATGTGCTGGTGGCAAACTCAGTTTTGTCTAAAACTGTCTTTATGTCTTTATTTCACTCTAATTTTTACAGATGACATCATTCTGCACAGTTACTTGCGGCACAGTGAGGACCTCTGGCTCCCGCACTGCCATCGGGACTTGGCTGCTGGTGGGATTCTTTCTCCTGAGCCGTCTCTGCTCTCCGGCTGTTTTTAGCATCTTCCTCATCCTTGTTGTTCTGGATTTTCATTATGATGTTATTTATAGTGAATTTCTTTTTTATTTCTAATTTTCAATTTTGATATAATTTCAAACTTACAGAATAATTGCAAGAATATTCCAAGGAGCTCCATGATGCTCCTTTTTCAGATTCACCAACTGTTTACATCTGGCCCCTCCGCTCCCTTGCCCTTCATTCATGCGCACACATGCATGTGCATGTGTGCATGCACGTGCAAGTGAGCCTCTCTTCTGAACTGCTGAGTGTGAGGTGGAGACAGCAGGCCCCTTTACCCCTAAGTATTTGTACATATTTCCCAAGAACAAGGTCCTCTCACAGCACCACAGCACGATTACCATCCATGTACTATCTAATCCACAGTGCACATTCGACCTCACGGACTATCCCAAGGTTAGTCTTCATCACTGTCATTCTGTCGCGGGACCCAGCCCTCACCTGCTGCGTGCATGTGTGTCTCCTGGACTCCTGCAGTAGGAATAGCCTCTCGGCCTTTCTTTGTCTTCCTCGGCCTTGACTTGTTTTAAACACATGGGTTGGGTATTTTATAAGCTGTCTCTCAATTCATGTCTGATGCTTTCTCACGAGTAGAGCTGGGCTAAGAATTTTTGGCAGCAATACCACAGAATTCCTGCCCATTCTATCAGGAGGCACAAGACAGAGGATTCTCAACATCAGTAATTGGCTGAGGTGGCACATGCCTGGTGTTCCTGTGCTTGCAATTTCCTCTGTGATGAACATGTAAGCAATGGGGGCACGTGAGGCTGGGTTAACGTCCTGCCTCCCCCCACTTCCCACGCCTGTCCTCCCCTCCTACCTTCCACGTGGATCAGCTGGCACTGCAACATAAGAGCTCCACTTCTCCCTGCACATTTATTTAACCTAGGTGAGTGACATGAAATACTTGGCAACGAACAGGGACTTGACTTTCATTTTACCATGAGGAAGTTAGTCTATCTCCGCTCTGCTATTTTCGCAATGTGATACCTGCCACCGCCATCGCCAACACCAAGACCCTCACCAGATGAGTTCTCTGGATTTTGGACTTTGGACTTCCCAGCCTCCAAAACAGTAAGCAGTAAATTTCATTTTCTTCATAAACCACCCAGTTCCGTGTACTTTGTTATAAGCAACAGAAACAGACTAATATGGTCCATGATTGTCACTTTTCTGATGTTAGATTGTCCCAGATGGAGGCAGTGGAAGTCTTTCCCGCCTGGGACCTGCCACGCTCATGGCCCGAGGACTTTGTCCTTCCTTGGTTATGAAGTCCTCAGCCTCTCTGTCCTTTCCTCCCAGAACTCAATAGATGTGTTGGACTGTCTTTTTTGTTTCTGTGGACTACATTCTGGATAATTTCTTTAGTTCTATCTTCAGCTCACTGTCTCTTCAGCTATGTCTACCCTGCTATAAAAACTACCCACTAATATCAACTTTCAATTCAACTTTTCATTTCTTTTTTTTTTTTTTGTCTTTTTTATCTTTTTCCGTGTCCGGCAACAGATCACAACCCTCAGTGTTGCCCCCGTACCAGACCGGGGACCGGCAACGGGATTGCAACCCTCGGTGCTGCTCCCGTGCCTCGCTCAGCCAGTGAGCGGGAACCGGTCTGTATGTGGGATCCGAACCCTTGGGCGGGAGCGCCACCACGCTTCCCAAGCGGCGCACTATAGCAGTGCACCACCGGGCCAGCCAAACTTTTCATTTCTGATCATGCTGTTGTTAAATCTCCTCACACTTCACTCATGTTCAGTCATCTCTTTTATTTCTTGAGATGAATTAAATGCCATTATTTTACATCCTGTGTCTTGGCACTCCAGTGCTCGAGGTCCTGGGGGGCTCTTCTGTCTGCTACTTCCTTGTGTGGACAGTGTGTCTGCTGGTTCTACCATGAGCTCCTCCTTTCCTTACAACTTTGTCCGTGGAAATTACTTGAAACTTGGGATAAAGGTGAATCCCTCCAGAAAGGATGTTTTCATCTGCTTCTATTGGCCCCGGCAGAACTGCCAGTCAGGAGCCTCACACAACTGCACTCTCGGCTTGGGCTTTCAGGTCACACAGGCCATGCACGAATCCTGAAGAAAGTGTTCCTCCTCAACTCAGCGCTACGGCTGGAGGCAAGAAGTCTCCTTGCTCAGGGGAGAGCGTGTGCGTTATTAGTAGTTTACCGCCTGGAGATACCAGTGTTGGAGGGACAATCTCCATGCCCAACACACACACCTCGGGGAAGCCCCAGCCTCCTCTTCTATCTCTGCCCCAGTGAGGCTAAGCAACGTGGCAGGGTAGAAGCTCGCTCGGGCTACACATGCCTCGCCAATCCCACCCCTCCTTGGGCCCTGCGCCTGGCACTTCCTCCTTTTTTGCCAGTTTAAGGTGGCAGCTAGAAGATGCTTTATGAACATGTCTTCAGGGGCATTCACAGCTATTTCCAGCACAGCTGGGTCTGGCCCCTAATCTGCCACGTTGCCAGGAAGAGAACACCTCTCCCATTTATCTTACCCTTCACCACTAAATGAGTCTTTTCCAAGCGTACCCATCGTTCAACCTGCAAGGAAAGCCAGCTCCTCCATGCAGTCACAGTGCTCTGCACATGAGCACAGCCCTCTGCAGCCTGCCCCCGCCGCGGCTTCACACCAGTAACAGGGGCGACTTCCTCTGAGGGCTTTCCTGTCGTGCCCAAGCTCGAATCCTGTCTGTTCCTGAAGCCTCCTCTGTTCCCAGGCACATGGGACCCTGTCTCCTTGAATGCCCTCATTACAGCCATTGCCCCCCAGAGCAGGTGCTGCACTGCAGCCCCCACACAGGTCAGACGCATCACCTGAACACACTTCACGTTGATGCCAGGGCACACGAACTTCCTCCAGATCAGGTTGGCTCTGCTGTCTCCACAGGTGATGGGGTACACAATCTCAGCCTCCAGGCTCTCCCCCTCGTCAGCCACCTTCACTTCTCAGGGGCATGTGCACAAGGAAAGGGTGAAGACAGAAAATCAGTCATAGACTCCTGCAAATGCAAGGAGAACAGCCACCAACCTGGAAACCAAAAATTAAGATCCAGGAAGGCCCAAGACAAAGCCAAGGAGAGTGGAACATGCAGGGTGTTCTCACCAGTCCTTGGTGTGGGCTTCAGGTAAATTCACAAAGTAGATTTGATTGACTATGGTAATATTAATATAATTCCATTAAACTATGGGTGAACTGAAGAGAAATTTAAGAGAATAAAATCAAACTTTACTTGAAACCACTCTAGGAAAGCTTAAGGTTTTAAAGATTATAGGTCCTTTAACCTTAGGCAACAGAAAAATCCCAAAGGTGTTATAAAAAGTATTTAGTGCCATTCACTGACAGTTAAGTAAACAGATGCAGGCAGAACAGCAGGTACAGAGACAGAAGCAAACAAAATCCCATAGATGAGGCTGCACAATTTGGGGCTAACCTGCTTCCCCATGGGCAGGGCTGTCATTACAAACCCAGGACGGGCTCCTGGGCGGGCCCTGGAGCCTGGCCCTACTCTCCTGAGGGCATGCGGCTAGAACAGCCCGTGTAGGGCCTCAGTTACTCCCACACCATGACCCGTCCTTGCAGCAGTAGGAGGGCAGGCCCCCCACTCGAGGCAGCTTCCTACCTAGCACGGCTTCCTTGAGATGAGAGGAGGCTGTGAAGGCAGCGGCCGCTGCGGCCGCCGCACTTTCTGTTTCCATGTTGTCTTCGGTGAGGTCACCCCTGGTAAACAGAGAAAGCATCAGGGTCCAGCACCCATTCTGTGGCGCCCAGCATATGGCAAGCCTTCCCAGTGACACGACTCTTCGCATGCCTGCTGCTCTAACTTACTCAGACACAGCCTGGCCGCGCCAGACACGGGACCGTGTACGCACAGCCACAGTGCTGCCTCATGAGGGCACAGTTCTCTGTTTTGTCTGCGGCTGTGTTTCTGGAGTCCGAACAGCACCCGCAAGTGAAAACAGCATGATGGATGTGTGGAAGCAACAGATGTACAGCGGGAATCCTAAACCTCCATTTTGGTCTTGAATAAATCTCATGAGGGCACAGTTCTCTGTTTTGTCTGCGGCTGTGTTTCTGGAGTCCGAACAGCACCCACAAGTGAAAACAGCATGATGGATGTGTGGAAGCAACAGATGTACAGCGGGAATCCTAAACCTCCATTTTGGTCTTGAATAAAGTTTTTTATTTCCATTATAATGACTTCATATGGTTACAGAAACCATCAGAAAACATGAAATTTTAGGAAGAAGAAAAAATCACCATGGCCTAACCTCATCCTATACCAATAAATTATAGACAAATCAAAATGTAAAGGTAAAAGGTGAAATCATAAAAGTATTAAAAGGAAAAAAGAGAGAATTATTTTTTTTCTAGTTGCAAAGTGATAAAGAGTTTTCTTACGTGATACAATACCTAGAAATATGGCTGGCCAGTTAGCTCAGTTGGTTAGGGTGCAGCCTTATAACACCAAGGTAACTGGTTCTGATCCCCATACTGGCCAGCTGCCAGAAAAAAAAAAAAAACCTGGAGGGGGGGAACCCTAGAAATAGTGATTTGCCTCAAAAAAATAAAAGTAAAGACTTTTAATATAGAGAAAAAAACATCATAAATAATTTTTTTAAGAAAGAAAGAACGAACTTGGGGAAATGTCTACGGCATATATAAGACAAATGGCTACTTTCCTGATATTGTGTGAAGATGTCCCACAGAGCAACCAAACACCTCAACAGGAAAACAGGTGAAAACCACGACCAGAAGCCTTGGAGAAATCTGTAAAGGCGCCTCATTACACATAGGAAATGCAAATAAAAATTACAGTGAGACACCACAGTCACACACATGGTCCACAAGATGGACACACATACAGAAGAACATCTGTACGTGACAGTGCCCTGCAGGGACACAGGGAGTCTCCTGCTTTGTTGGCAAAACCTATGAGGAGGCTAATCTACCTACAGCCTAGGAGGCACATGCCTTTGGCCCAGCACCCCCACTTCTAGGATCAATCCTGCAGACTCCACCACAGCTCTCAGGGAAATGCTACCTAACTGACATGTGCAGTTCAAACTTCATTTGAAAAACTTCAGCTTAAAGTGAGAGACTGCACACTGTTGTCTCTCAGTAAAGTACTCCTGTCTTCCCATCAACACAGGCAGAGCCATGGGCAGGAGGCTCCCCTTTCAGACCTCATAAGTGAAGAGCAATCCCAAGTTCCTCCCCAAACAGCTGTCCGGAAAGGAAATCAGTGCCCACAAAGTAATCAACTAGTTTCTGCTTCCCCTTTCTCTAAAAACATGTAGCAAAAGTGAATCTCAACTTCCAGCTGGCAGGATAATAGGTGTAATTCCCCACAAAAAAAGAAGAGGATCTTCAGGTCCTTGAAGATAAACCAGCCTCAGGTGCCATGTGGGGTTTTCTCCTCAGAGGAGAAGGTGCACGTGGCCTCTCTTTTCCTGCACAAGCCTCCAAGCGGCAAGGGCGGTGCCTGGGCATCCTACAAGGCAGCCATGGACTGGAAAACGTCTTCTGATCCTGTTGCGCCCGGCTTGACTTTGGGCCAACCTTCTGACCAGCATTGACTGACAGGATGTGCCAGGCCCTGTGAGGCCTCGCAGCTCCCCCTCTGCTGCTGGAGTCCCTATCTGGAGGACATCCCCAGCAGGCCAGAGCAGAGGCCCAGCTAACCCAGCATACCACAGGAAGTGGCACGCGTCTGCTGCTTCCAGCCACCAAGCTGTGTGGTAGTTTGTTGTTATGCAGCAAGTGTGACAAACACTGAAACGGTGCCACAAGTGGGGGCTGCTATCACAAAACCTAGACACAGGTGCTAACTCTGGCACCAGCAGAAGGCGGAGGGATGGCTGCAGGGCCACACACGTGGTCACTGAACTGACAGAAAACACGTCTGATGAACCTGTGCATCTCAAGAGAGAACTTGAGGCAGAATGCAGGAAGTGCCGGGCCGGCCTGTGGCTCACTCGGGAGACTGTGGTGCTGAGAACACCAAGGCCCCGGGTTCAGATCCTATATAGGGATAGCCGGTTAGCTCACTGGTTGATTGAGCGTGGTGCTGACAACACCAAGCCAAGGCTTGAGATCCCCTTACCGGTCATCTTTTAAAAAAAAAAAAAAAAAAAGAATGCAGGAAGTGCCAAGTGGCTTCTTTCATGTCAGATGACTGTCCTCCTGAACAAAGAAGCTACAGGGGTTCTGGTGTCACACCATCTCATGTCTCCAGTTCCTCAGCTGGCAAAAGATTCTCAAAGTAAGAAAGGGCTTCGGGTAGAGACCAAATCAAGGGTGTGACTGTGAGATCCTCTGCTGAAACCTCAGCAAGTGCTGAGGCCACGTCTGGCCAAAGGGCTCCTAACAATCTTCAGGGCCCTGCCCCAAAAGCAGAGAGGCCCATCCCAAGGACTGGTGATGTGGCTGCTAAGCAGGACCGTCCACCTGGGGCCTGTCCTATCTGGCCTACACTGAGTGTTGGTGGCAGGGTGGTAGGATGGCAGGGTGGCAGGGCACGAGGGCGGCAGATGGCTCTCAGCTTCAGTTCTTGGGTCTTGGATCACATGATGCTACATGCACACCCAGACCCGGCCACAAGGTTTTATCACTCTTTCCATCAAGAGACAGTCTTCATTCCATCTTTGACCCTGTGCTTGGTCATGAGACAGGAGGCAAGTTTTTCTCTGGAACTCTGAGAGGACCATGTAAAGAAGCCCAGGACACCTAGTTGGAAGACAAGAGACCTGGCAGAATGAAGGCACACCATCAGCTGAGGCCACCAGGACCACCGGCCTATCGACCCCCAGACGCATGACTGGGGCCATCAGGGCCATCGGCCTGTCAACGCCAAGACATGTGACTGAGCCACCTGGACCACTGGCCTGTCGATGCCCAGCCACGTGACTGAGGCCACCAGGACCAACTGGCCCTAGCTGTGCCATCAGCTGGCCAGGCGAGCCCAGACCAGCAGATCCAGCAGTCGACTGATGTAACTGTAAGAATAGTAAATGTCTTCAGCTACTGAGGTTTGGAGTGGTTCCTTACACAGCAAAAGAGAGGGACACGATAATAAACAAGGCAGGTGGGGAACTGACCTACTGTTTCCTCTCTACTTCCCACTGTTCTTAAAACAGAGTTAGCTTGAGTTGTAGAATGTGAGCAAACTTATCCCAGAAAAACACACATACTTAGTGCTGCTAAAGCAAAGCTAACCCACAGCAGCCACCTTCCGCAGTAGAGACAGAAAACAAAGGCAGCCTCGTAGACACCAGATTCAGGGGATTGTGCCAGCCAATGCTCCTGTGTCTGTCACTGTCACCAGCTGGCAAGACAGCCCCTGGGGACAGCTCTGAGCCCACAACTGTGTAAGCAAATAACAGCCCAGGGAAGAGAGAAAGTTTCCGGGAGACTTTTATTACTAAAATGTCTTTGTTTTTCAGTAAAAATGCATTTAATGTTGAAACCTACACATTTAAACGGGTAACAATGGTATCCTGATGCCCGTGAGTTTTCACGCGGACCTCTGGGGGTGTGTAAGTCTGAAGTATGGGTACCCACACAGGAGGACAGTGAAGCCAGGGAGCAGCGAAGACAACTGCTGGGGTGAGGGGATCCCACACAACGTGAAAATCGCCCTGCATTGGTTGGATTAGGAAAACATCTCTTCTGTCGGACAGACCCGGCTTGGTTTAGAATAGATCCCAGGCATCAAGCAGTTGCCGGAGCAACCATGACCCTGTGAAACCCAGTGAGGTGTCTGCAGGAACCCAGCCCAGTCTCATTACGCCAATTTATGAAAAAGAGACTTTTCTAAGTGAGAGACCAAAGGGTTGTATGAGGACCAGATATAATAGATCCTGGTTTGGACAAACTAGCTGTAAAAGTCACTTTGGTGACATGGAGAAATCTAAGTTTGAACTGAATTAGAAGAGGTGAAAATTTAACAACATGGAAAGATAAGAGATCATTACCTAAAACCAAACCAGAATAAAAGCAGCATGCATGGTGTTGTATGACCTCCTGGAGGGAGGGGTGTGAGGGCTTCTGGGATGCAGAAACATCCCATTTCTTTTTTTTTTTTTTTTTTTAAATGATGACCGGTAAGGGGATCTTAACCCTTGACTTGGTGTTGTCAGCACCATGCTCTCCCAAGTGAGCTAACCGGCCATCCGTATATAGGGATCCGAACCCGTGGTCTTGGTGTCAGCAGCACCACATTCTCCCAAGTGAGCCATGGGCCAGCCTGAAACGTCCCATTTCAATGGCCCCTGTTCACGTCATGCTAACTCATTAAGCTGGACATGTGTTCCTCGGACACTTTTCTATCTGCACATTACATTCAGTAATAAAAAGCTTTAAAGAAGGAAGAAGTCATATATTTGTGTGTGACCAGAATACCCGGAAGGGCCTGTTCTTGGGCATGAGCAGGGGATCTCCGGGCAACAGCAGCCTGGTCTCTTTTTGTTTCTGCTCATCAGTACTTTATAATTTTCTACAATATGTATTTTGTAAAAATAAATGGGTTATTTTAATTTTAAAAAAACTTATTGAAAACTTCCCAGTAAAATGGCAAATTAAACATACACATCTAATTCTGTCCTAACCCTAACCCATTAAAACAACAAAGGGAGCAATTCTCAAAGTGCAAGCCTAGAGCACATGAGCAGGAGACATCTCAGTGACTGGCTTTTGAAACCAGGGTAAACACAGCATGCACTGTCATGGCGCTCACTGAGGAACGGAAGCCGGCCCCAGGACAAGATGACCACCGACCCCATTTATACCCCAAATCCTCAAATCCTGGGAACTGAGCACCAGCTACCTCTGCAAGCAGGAATGACAGGAACCAAAGTGAGACTGGGCTGCAAGCTAGGGAGTGAGCAGCAGTTCCATCCCCAGATGCCCCGCCCCCACCCGCAGCCCCACCTGCAGAAGATCTGAGAGGTAGAAGCAGGCCCCCTGCCCACAGGATCCCAGGCATAGCTGGGCACGGGCACCATCCTGAAAGGGGAGCCATGTATGGACTGAACTGTGTCACCCCCAAAGTTCATATGTTGAAGGCCTGGCCCCCAATGTGACTGTATTTGGAGATAGGGCTTTAGAAGATAATTAAGGTAACACAAGTTCTTGAGGGTTAGGCCCTAATCCAATAAGAAGCAGAAGACATCTCTCCCTGCTCTCCCTTTCTGCCACAGCAAGAAGCTGGCCATCTGGAAGCCAGAAAGAGAGCCCTCCCCAAAACTGAACCCTGCCGGACTTTGACCTTGGACTTTCCAGGCTCCAGACTGTAATAAAATAAGTTTCTGCTGTTTAAGCCCCCAGTCCATGGTCCTTTGTCAGGGCAGCCGGAGTCGACTAAGACACATATTCTCTAGGGAATCTGACCAGCCCAAGAAGAAAGACCTAGAGATTATGATACTGAATGTTCCCAGTGAAGGGCTGAATCACAACCCCACAGCAGTGGCCCACAACATTGGCTCCAACTGGGAAGACTCCAGTGCAGGGCTGCCCCACCCAGGGGCTCCTTCTACCCAGCACCTGGGTGGGTGATGCAGCAGCTGGGCTCAGCAGAGACCAGAGCATCTCCAGGAGGTGTGGCGTGGGCTCCTCACAGCATCCCGGGCACCAGGAGGAAGCCATGTGGCCCTTTCTGACCAAGTGTCACACTGTATTCCCTGCAGGCTGCCCCACATTAAGGGGACTTGGGCACTGCAGAGCACATGGGATGAGAGATGGTGGAAAACACCATCTGCCAACAACACATACGCAAAAAACATCTAAGATATGCACCGAGATCCTGACAAAGACCAAAGGAGGATTTAAGTGGGAAAACCCAATTGGAATGTCCTACTCAGAAACTCCTGTCTTTCCACAGACATGGCCCTGTGCTCTGCCAAGGGAGCAAGGGAACCACACACATCGAGCCAGGAACCCACCAGCCTCCACACGTCAAGTCCAGTATCTACGCCCCAAAGCAAAGGAAAGAAGGAGCCCTGAGGCCGGTCTGCCCGCGCAGCAGCTGCCAGCAAACCATGCCCCTTCAGAAGAAGATGAAGCATCACCCACAGCCTGAAGCTGGGTCCTCCTGACCTGCTTCTCTTCACCCTCTCTACTCACAGAGACTCTTGAGTCCATCTTAGAATAATTATAAGTAAAGAAAACTCTGAAGCTTGCCCCTATACCTGTAATGCCAGCCATTCCAAGCATGACCCACCCCGAGCCCCTGACGTGACCCTCAGCAGGGCCAAGGCTCAGTCCTCACCCGTGAGGGGCCAAATTGGTCGTCACCAACACAGTCTTCACCTCCTCGACACCACCGCCGTCCACTGCGGTGTCCGGAGTTGTCACGACCACCACCTCCTCCATGTGGACGCTCACATCCGGGGTCGCCATGGTGCAGCTACGGGGACACCCGGGCCAGCGGCCTCACTCCTCCAGGGTCCCAAGTCCTGGATGAAACAAGCCAGAGTCCAAGGTTACCGGGTGGTCTCCACGTCTGCACAACAGAACCCTCAGCAGATGGCACCTCTGAGTGTCTCAAAGATCCCTCTAAATCCCAAACTATCCCTTTCTGATGAGAAGGGCTACTCCGGGCACTGGTTCTGAGGGTAGCACAAGCACAATCCACCTGTCCTTCCCCCTGGATGAGCCAAAGTCCCTGAGCAGAACGCATGGAGCTGCTCACTCCCTGAGGCAGCACAGCAGCAGGACAAGGGAGACGAGGACTGCAGGTACAACCTCTCTGCACGCGAGTTTCCTGGTGCTCACTTTCCCCACCCCCCCATATCCCCTGGCCTAAATTGAAAGGCAGCCCAAATCCCAGAACTGAGGACCAGGTGCAGATAGAAAGCACTCAGGGAGAAGTGCTCTCTCTGGTCTGGGGAAAGGGAAGGAAAACCCACTCAAGACAGGGAGAGGCAGATGCCCTGGTGTTTTTAATGACCGTTTCCATCTTTGCTGACTCTGCCCTCCGGCAAGCCCAAGCCCCTGCTAAAACCTTGCCATGGTGGCAATGGCCCAGCAGGCTCCTAAACTTGAGGGGGGGGATCTTCCTCCAGACCAGAGGAACGGGGGTCCTAAGAGCATAAGCAGTCCCTGTTGTTCTCTTGCACTCCGTCCTCTTCACTTGGCCCGGGGCACTCAGTCCCAAGATGTCACAGCACAGAGGGGACACAAAAGCCCCTGGTTTCCAGGAAAAAGCAAGGAAGGAGCACTGGAGGCAGAGCACCAGGGAGACTGCAGAGAGGAGAGAGATGCAGGTGGGACCACACACAGCCATATATAAACACCGGGGTCACCCCAAGACAGCCCATGTGCAGACCTGACCCTACAGGCAAACCAAAGATTCTGAGAGCTGACCTACAGGGTAGACCACCACTCAGGTCTCAGACTGCCCCAGATGGCACCTACAGGGCAGATCCAGAGAGCACTGCCAAGGGTGTGAAAGCTGAACTGACCACAGGAAGAAGGCTTCTAAACTGGCAGCCTGAACCCAACCAGGTCACCTTCCTCCTGTAACAAAGATGTTTACATTCAATGTTTTCATTGACTTAGACAAGACCCAGAGTCTTATTACACAGTATTAAAAGTGTCCAATGGGCCAGCCCGTGGCTCACTCGGTAGAGCGCGGTGCTGATAACACCAAGGCCACGGGTTCGGATCCCATATAGGGATGGCCGGTTTGCTCACTGGCTGAGCGTGGTGCTGACAACACCAAGCCAAGGGTTGAGATCCCCTTACCGGTCATCTTTTAAAAATAAATAAATAAATAAATAAAATAAAAGTGTCCAAAATATTTGACATGTAAAGAGCCAAGAAAGTCTGATTAATTTTCAAGGGAAAAAACAATCAAGAGAAGCCCATTCCAAGAGGACCACTGGAACCAACAGAGATCTTAAGGTGGCTACTATTCCATGCTTCAAGAGTGAGGCCAGACACTCCAGGGCCAAATGGAAAGAAAATTATAATCAAATGGACATTTGAGAATTAAAAAATATAATAACCAGGGCCGGCCCGGTGGCGCACTGGATAGTGCGCCGCTTGGGAAGCGCGGCGGCACCCCCGTCCGAGGGTTCGGATCCCCCAGTGGCGCACTGTATAGTGCGCCGCTTGGGAAGCGCGGCGGCACCCCCGTCCGAGGGTTCGGATCCCCCAGTGGCGCACTGTATAGTGCGCCGCTTGGGAAGCGCGGCGGCACCCCCGTCCGAGGGTTCGGATCCCCCAGTGGCGCACTGTATAGTGCGCCGCTTGGGAAGCGCGGCGGCACCCCCGTCCGAGGGTTCGGATCCCCCAGTGGCGCACTGTATAGTGCGCCGCTTGGGAAGCGCGGCGGCGCTCCCGTCCGAGGGTTCGGATCCCACATACAGACCGGCTCCCGCTCACTGGCTGAGCGAGGCGCGGGAGCAGCGCCGAGGCTTGCAATCCCGTTCCCGGTCCCCGGTCCGGTACGGGGGCAACACTGAGGGTTGCGATCCGTTGCCGGACACGGAAAAAAGACAAAAGACAAAAAAAAAAAAAATAATAATAATAATAATATAATAACCAAAGTAAATGGTTCACTGGACGGGCTCCATGGCAGAATGATGATGACAGAGGAAGGGGCCCATGAGTTCAAAGTCCTGAACAGCACAAAGAAGGCTGGAAAAACAAAATGAACAGAGCCCTAGGGGACCCACAACAGCACTGACAAGCTGAGCATTTGTGTTCCTAGAGTCCCAGAAGGACAGGAAGAAAATACTGAAAAAGTATCTGAAGAAATCATAGCCATACACTTCCCATTTTTTCCCCCTCACTTCCCAAATTTATTGAAAGACATAAACATACACATTCAAGAAGTTTGGCAAGCCTCAAACAGGATAAACTCAAATCCATGCCCAAGTTACAAACAAATTGCTAAAACCAAAAGCAAAGTAAAAACTCTCAAAATAGTCAGATAAAAAATTCTCAGGGGCCAGGAGGCAGGGGTGACATTTTTAATGTGCTGAAAGAAAATAATTGTTAACCCAAGATTCCACAACCAGCAAAAAGACCCTATAGAAACGAAGGCAAATAAAGACATTTTCAGACAAAGGACAATTAAGAGTGCTGGTCACAAGCAGACTCGCTGTGAAAGAAATGCAAAGGGAAGGGACATTGTACCAGAGGGAGACCCAGAACTTCAGAAAACAAACAAGAGCAACCAGAGTGGTCAACATCATAAACTATTCTCCTCTTAGGTTCTTTAAATACATATAACAGCTGAAAGCAAAAATTTTAACACTGCCTGGTGAGGTTTTCAGTACATGTGGACATATAGCAGCTGCAACACAACAGGGTGACAGTCTGTGTGGTGGCATGGCTGCCACACCCATGGGAAGTGGCACAATATTGTTCTACATAGGCTGTGAAAACTTAAGTCCTTCAGTAGGTGAGTGGATAAACTGACAGCTTACATTCCAGACAATGGAAAATTATTCAGAGACAAAAAGACTCCTGGAGGAATCTTAAATGCATATTACTAAGTGAAAGAGGTCAATCGAAAAAGGCTGCATGCTGTACGATTAACTGTATGACATTCTGGGAAAGGCACAACTATAGAGACGGTAAAAAGATCACAGGTTGCCAGCAGTTGAAAGAAGAGATGGATGAATAGGCAGAGCACAGGGGACTTTTAGGGCAGTAAAACTATGCTGTATGATACTGTAACAGTGGATACAGACACATTCGTCCAAACCCCCAGAATGTACAACACCAACAGTGAACCCTAATGCAAACTTTGGACTTTGGTGATTATGATGTGTCAATAGGGGTCATGGGTTGCAACAAACGCACACTCCTCAGGACACTGCCCATAGGGAAGGCTGGAGAAAACAGGCATGGGAACTCTGTGCACTTCCAGCTCAATTTTGCTGTGAATCTACAATTTCTCTAAAAAATGAAGTACACTGATTTTTTTTAATTAGGCATATGTATTACAATGGATGAATAAAGAACATAACAGAGAGTGAAAAGACAAGCTACAGACTGGAAGAAAATACTTGCAAACCACATGTGCAACAAAGAACTTGCATCCAAGAACAACACAAAGAACAACCATAAGAAAACAAACCACCCAATTTTTAAGATGGCCAAAAGATGTGAGTGGATGCCTCACCAAAGACGACAAAGGATGGGGACAAGCACATGAGAAGATGCTACACACCACCTAACCCACGGGGAATGTCACCTGGAGCCTCATGATGTACTACTACACATCTTTTGGAACGGCTTGTAAAAAGTCACTGCAAAAAGCTGACGACACCCCGTGCTGCAAGGAGGCAGAGCGACTGGAACTGACACACACTGCTGGCAGAATGCAAAACCTGCGTCTAAGGGCCGGCCCGTGGCTCACTCAGGAGAGTGTGGTGCTGATAACACCAAGGCCACGGGTTCAGATCCTATATAGGGATGGCCAGTTAGCTCACTGGCTGAGCGTGGTGCTGACAACACCAAGCCAAGGGTTAAGATCCCCCTACCGGTCATCTTAAAAAAAAAAAAAAAAAGCAGAAAGATTTAAAATGAATAACCTAATGATGAATTGCATGAAATTACAAAAGCAAGGACAAACAAATATAGATATAGATATAGATATAGATATAGATATAGATATAGATATAGATATAGATATAGATATAGATATAGATATAGATATAGATATAGATATAGATATAGATATAGATATAGATATAGATATAGATATAGATATAGATATAGATATAGATATAGATATAGATATAGATATAGATATAGATATAGATATAGATATAGATATAGATATAGATATAGATATAGATATAGATATAGATATAGATATAGATATAGATATAGATATAGATATAGATATAGATATAGATATAGATATAGATATATATACACACACATATATATATATATATATACACACATTTTTTTTTTTTGGCTGGCCAGTACTGGCAACTGAACCCTTGACCTTGGTGTTACAACACCACACTCTAACCAGCTGAGCTAACTGGCCAGCTGTCTGATATTTTCAAAAAGACAAAACGGTAGTGAAAGGGAACACATCAGTGCACGCCAGTGGTTGGGGGAGGAGGACGTGACCATCAAAGGACAGCATAGGAGAGATTTTGAGGGAGATGGAATGTCCTGTATTCTGAATGTTAGGGAAGTTATTCAAATGCATACATGTTATAATTTATAGAACTGTATGCCAAAAAAAAGTCATTTTTACCATTTATAAATCTTTTTAAAAACTAAATAGGCACCATCAAAGGACAGCATAGGAGAGATTTTGAGGGAGATGGAATGTCCTGTATTCTGAATGTTGGGGAAGTTATTCAAATGCATACATGTTATAATTTATAGAACTGTATGCCAAAAAAAAGTCATTTTTACCATTTATAAATCTTTTAAAAAACTAAATAGGCAAAAAAATGCTATTGCACCCTCGTATATATAGTTAATTGATTTTAAGTAAGGGTACCAAGACCATTCAATGGGAAATGGGAAGTCTTTTCAAACTATGGTGCTGTACAACTAGATACCCACATGCAAAAGAATAAAGCTGAACTCTTACCTCACACCATATGCAAAAATTAACTCAAAATGGATCAAAGACCAAAACCTAAAAGCTAAAACATAAAACACTTAAAAGAAAACATGGAGGAAAATCTTCATGACACTGCATTTGACAATGATTTCTTGGATATGACACCAAATGTACAGGCAACAAAAGAAAACACAGAGAAACTGGACTCATCAAAATCAAAAACTTCTATGCATCAAGGGACACTACCAAGAGAGTGAAAGACAACCCAGAGAATGAGAGAAAATATCTGCCAGTCATACATCTATCTACTAGGGGATTAATATCCAAAACAATAAAGAATTCCCACAACAACAAGAAAAACAACCCAATTTATAACATGGGCAAAGGACTCGGAATAGGCATTTCTCCAAAGAATATATGTGAATGGCCAACAGATACATGAAAACATGTTCAGCATCACTAGTCATTAGGGAAACGCAAATTAAAACTACAATGAGATGCCACCTTACATCCTAGAATGTGAAAATAAGCGTTGTGGATGGAGAGATGCTGGAGTCCTCGTGCACTGTCAGTAGACAAGTAAAACAGTGCAGCTGCTATGGAACAGTCTGTTCCTCAGAAAGCTAAACACGGAGTTCTTATTTGATCCAGCAATTCCACTTCTAGGTATAGGCCCAAAATAACTGAAAGTAGGGACTAAAACAGATACTTGCTCACCAGTGTTGGTAACAGCACTGTTACCCATACGCCCATCAGCAGATGAATGGATAAACGGATATAATCTATCCATACAGTGGAATATTACTCAGCCTTAAAAAGGAATAAAATTCTGACACTGCTACGGCAGGGATGAACCTTGAAAGCATTATGCTAAGTGAAAAAAGCCAGACACAAAAGGACAAATACTGTATGATTCCACTTAAATGAAGTACCCAGAATAGTCAAATCCATAGAGACAGAAAGTACACTAGAAGTTATCAGGTGCTAGGGGGAGGGGGAAGGAGAATTAGCATTTTATGGGCACAGAATTTGTTTGGCATGATGAACAACTTCTGGAAATGGATAGTGGTGATGGTTGAACAACACTATTAATATACTTAATACTACTGAATCATACACTTAAAAACGGTTAAAATGATAAAATTTATGTTAAGTATATCTTACCACAATAAAAAAACGTTTTAATGCTATTACAACAGCATGACTTATTAGGACTAGATACAGGCTAGAAAAGTAGAGAATATAAAAAATTTCTAAAAAGAAAACCTTTCAGAACTTCTTTTACATCATAGTAATTGTTAACATGTGTGTGATGTCACCTGTGTCTAGTACTGCACCAATTAGTGTACCCAAGGGCTGGAGCCAGGTCCATGGTGCCCTGGCACACATGGGTGCCCTCCACTCCTGAGTGAAGCGGAAGGGAGCTCCCAGGGGACAGCACCCACACCCCAGCCAGGCCTGGCCATTAAGCCTTCAATGCCAGAACCAGCCCAAACTGAACAACCAATCACAAAACGTGCCCTCAAGGGCTCAAGGCTTTTGCTAAGTCACTCTCAACGTACATTATCTAGCACTTGGACATTTTTAGGAATGTCCGTGAGGGGAGAGGAGCAATATGCAGGAGAACACAAGTCTTCAGACCCTCCATTCCACTTACAGGCCCTTTGTCCTGGTGCTCCAAGGACCTGTAGGCCCCACTTCTTCCTAATTGTGAATGGATCGCCAAACAACACCAAGATAAAAGGCCACAAGCAAGATAAACCAGAGAAAGGAAAGTGCTATGACTTCCAGGGCCACCAATAGCAAGTGACAGCCAGTCTCTGAAGCAACCCCTGACCTAGAGATCCAAGGAGCCCAGAAATGCAGGTGATCTGAACGGGATGGGGTAGGAAGAGGAAGGGTTGGGGGTGAATACTTTCAAGGAAACGCATTCTCGAGGAAACCTTATGGAGCTGGGAGCCCCTTGCGGAAAGACCAGGTGTTCCTGGGGCCAACAGTAAGCAAGGTCTAATCCACGAGGTGGTGAGAATGAGCTCTGGAGGGGAGAACTTGGGTAAGCTGAGGTAAGAAGAAAAAGCCAAGAGAACATTCCAGAGCCAAGAGAACATTCAATTAGGAAATACACATTAATTTTACTGTAGAGAACACAATAAAAGGATAAGTGTAATACTATATCTAAACACAAGAACTAAAGATTAGATGCTAGGGACAAGAAAATACTCCCATTTTCCTGATTTAGGAGGGTATGGAAAATGAGCAATGGAAGGAAAAGGAATTATAAAAAAAAAAAAATCAGGAAAAAATATTTTAAAAATTCAGAATGTCCTTGAACATAACAAACCATTTACTATCACTGTAATTTAAATCCAGCAGTAGGGGGCTAGCCAGTGAGCTCAGTTGGCTACAGGGCAGCCTTACAACGTCAAGGTCACGGGTTCCAAGCTTTAGACAAACGTGTCCCTCTTTTTATGAGGGTAAGCCCACCAGGGGCAATGAAAGTCATACTTCAGGGGCTGGCCCATGGCTCACTTGGGAGAGTGTGGTGCTGATAACACCAAAGCCACGGGTTCGGATCC
>NW_007728077.1:20160-21762 GCF_000696425.1 Galeopterus variegatus | reverse complement strand
TATTTGGGCTTTACTTAATTAACTTGATTTTAACTTTAATGAAACTGATGTAAGTGCAACTGTATTTGAAGTGTTAGCAAAAAGTCAATCAACTAAATTAATGATAAAGCTAGCCCAAGTATGTCACAAGTCACTAGTGACAAAGGGCCCAAATTTCTGCAGCTCCCACCTACGGGTGCACCAGGACAGGTTTCATCAGGAGGCTAAATTAACACAGCTCCTGCCCGTGGACCCTGCAAATGGGGGTCCGCATCAACACGGTTGCCTCCGATGGGTCTGTGCTGACCTCCCATGGGTCCCTATCGACGCCCCCACCCGCGTGGGTCCCTATCCGTGAGTTGCGTTTCCCCGTGAGTCCCTATCGATGCCCCCACCCCCGTGGGTCCCTATCCATGAGTTGCGTCCCCCCCGTGGGTCCCTATCTACGCCCNGCTCACTTGGGAGAGCATAGTGCTAACAACACCAAGTCAAGGGTTAAGATCCCCTTACCAGCCATCTTTAAAAAAAAAAAAAAAGTCATACTTCAACGAAAAGCTGCAAAAAGGCAGGCATCTACCCTATAGCTGTCCTCACCCAAATCTTCAAAACCTTGCAGAACCTGAAGCATAAATGCACGAAACTGAATGCCAGCCTCTCCACGGCAGTGGCACTGAATGTTCAGGGAACACACACGAGATACTTCATGGAGAATGGTTCAAGTCTTCGATACGATTACGTCCAGACACAGACCATGCCCTACAGCGATTATGCACACTCTCTGCTGTGGGAGCCCCCCACCCACCCAAGGGGAGCCAGAGCACACTTTAGGCAGTCCCGAAGCTGAGGTCCAAACCCACTCTGATCCCAAGGCTTGGGTTCCTTACTAGTATTAATCAAACATTGAAATAATCTTGAGGTAAATATGAGAGAAAGAAAGAAAAAAAATATATGTATATATTTTTTTTGGTGGCTGGCCAGTAAGGGGAGAGATTTTTTTAAATAGCATTCTTGGGCATAAATACACAAAAACAATACTAAAAATGTTAGTGTGCTGTCCACCAGTACATCAGATTCCAAGATGTGGCTCTCCATGTCTTCTGGACAAATGGAAAATACTCTACTTTGATAAAAAGACCACTGGAAACAGCAGAGGTCACAAACCACTGGCCCAGGGTGGTTTCCATAGTGTCTGAAAAAAACTTAATCACTTCAAAAACTCAAATTTCCAGCTTCTCTTGAAAAACATCAGAAGAGGTAAGCCCTGGAGGTGTCCCAGGGAACCAGGCCGCCACATCCTGCCCAATGTTAAGCACGCGGCCCTGTGCACGTCCCATTGTCTTCTGGCTCCGAAGACATTTGAGCAGCTTCCCTCCCCAGTACGGGTGTAAAGTGGGTTATTCAGGCCTGAGCGTGGGTTCGCCAATGTTCTAAACTCACAGAAGCACTCACGTGCTTGCATCTGAACACACACCCGCCCTCAGTACGTCTCCTCAAGAAGTTTTAAGACACTGTCTATGAAGAAACGATTTCTGAACCATCAGTCAGCTGTATTTACCTTGTTATATTTGGGCTTTACTTAATTAACTTGATTTTAACTTTAATGAAACTGATGTAAGTGCAACT
>NW_007728077.1:17735-18621 GCF_000696425.1 Galeopterus variegatus | reverse complement strand
TGGGCGGGGGCGCGCGAGGAGTGGCAGATAGGTTCCGCCTCACATGGTCTCGGCGTCCCTGCTCCGATCGCGACCGTCCTTTATTTTGTGCAGTGAATTTGGGAAGGGCTTTGAGGCTTGTCACTGCTGATCTGCACAGTGCCCCGCGGGCTCATCTGAGCTGTGCTGTAGCCACGAGCCACGTGGTGGCTGAAATGTACGCCAATGAAAAGCAGACACCTTCAGCCCCTCCGTTGTCACTGGGCCCCGAGAGCCGCACACAGGTAGGTTAGGGTGCTCAGAATTGCTCCTTTTTAAGGTACGAAAGGCTGGAACGGGAAGTCCTTGGATTTTCCTCTACGTAGAAAGCTAATCCTCACGGGGCAGACGTGTATTGAACTCCTACCGACGGAGGTAATGGTCGTGACCTTGGCCCTCCCCTCCCTGCTGGATCCCCCCTCGCCCGTGCGGTGGCTGAGACCGTCCGAGACTACAAGAAGATTGCGGGCTGTCAGGACGGTCAGTTCCCTGAGCTCTGAAATGTGGTCATCACCATTGCCCTTGCTGTTAGCAGCTGCCAGAGAGAACTGGGGAATCGGATAAAAGGCTGCGGATCCCTGAGCGCCCCCACTCAGGGTGACAAAGTCGTCAGAAAGTAGGTAACTAAGGCTTGTTTAGGACGCAGCGGTGAACTAGTGGTCACGCTCCAGGAGGAAGGCCTCTGCAGGACATTTTCCAGAACAGAAGATTCCAAGCCTGTATTAACTTTCTGTTGCTGCCAAAAAATTACCTGGAACTCAGTGGCTTAAAAATAAAAATTTATGGGCCGGCCCGTGGCTCACTCGCTAGAGTGCGGTGCTAATAACACCAAGGCCCTGGGTTCGGATCCCACATAGGGATGGCCGGT
>NW_007728077.1:15089-16431 GCF_000696425.1 Galeopterus variegatus | reverse complement strand
TGTGCTGTGGTCTTGTAAGATGTCAACATTAGAGGAGGATGGGTGAAGGGTTTATGGCAACACTCAGTATCTGTTTTCTGTTACATATAATGTAACAGAATACCTGAAACTGTAATTTATAAAGAATTGAATTTTATTTCTTACAGTTTTGAAGGCCGGGAAGTCCAAAATATAGGGGTGCATCTCGTGGGGGTCTTCTTCTTGGTGGGGCTCTCAGCACAGCCCCAGGTGATGCCAGCAGACATACAGCAAGGTGGCAGGGGCTGGGTATGAGCCCTCTAACATGCTCATGCACTCTCCTTATAAAGCCACCAGCACCATTCCCTGATGATTCGTCAATCCTAGATTGGATTAATCATCCGGAAGGTAAGGTCCTCATGATCCAATCACTTCTTAAAGTCCCCACATTTCAACTACTATATTGGAAATTAATTTCCAACATGAGCTTTGGAAGGGATTAACATTCAGACCACAGAACCCTCCCTATTATTTTTGCAACTTTTCTGTAAGTCTAAAATTAGTTTAAAATAAAAAGTTAAGGGGCCGGCCCGGTGGCGCACTGGATAGTGNAAATAAAAATTTATTCCCTTACTGTTCTGTAGGTCAGAAGTCTAGCCTGTCTCACTGGGCTAAAATCCGAGTGTGGACAGGGCTGGTCCCTTCTGGAGGCTCTAGGGAGAATCCGTTTCCTGCCTTTCCAGCCTGTAGAGCTGCCCACAGCCCTTGACTCTTGGCCCCTCCCCCACCTTCAAAGCCAGCGATGGTGGGGAGTCTTTCTCACTCTGTCCAGTGTGACACAGTGATGGTGGGGAGTCTTTCTCACCCTGTTCAATCATGACACTCGTGATTACATTGGGCCCATCTGGATAATCCAGGATAATCTCCCTGCTTTAAAGTCGGCTGACTAGGAACCTTCATTCCATCTACCACCTTCATTCCTCTTTTCCATGTAACCAAGCACATCCACAGTTTCCATGGACTAAGACGTGGACATCTTGGGGGCACTTATTCTGCCCTTCACGATATTTATTAACTATGAAGGGAAAGATAGTAATTTTAAAGTGGAGAAACCAGGTCCACGTGACTAGTAATAACACGTGCTGACATCAGGAACCCTGTGAAGTCGTCCATGAGAAGGACATATCATATCTCTGGTACTCTCACCAAGAATGCTTAACTCCAGTCCAATCATGAGAAAACATCAGACACAAATTGAGGAACATCTGGCAAAATAAGTGGTCAATGCCCTTCAAAAGTACAAGATCATAAAAGACAGAAAGGCTGAGGAACAGTCAAACACTGGAGGAGACTAAGGAGACGTGACAAGTGCGATGTGAGATCC
>NW_007728077.1:11010-14919 GCF_000696425.1 Galeopterus variegatus | reverse complement strand
CTGAGG
The DNA here is from genome assembly GCF_000696425.1 of Galeopterus variegatus. NCBI lineage: Eukaryota > Metazoa > Chordata > Mammalia > Dermoptera > Cynocephalidae > Galeopterus > Galeopterus variegatus. Next base: position 14,913 of record NW_007728077.1, on the reverse strand, counting down.
AACAGTCAAACACTGGAGGAGACTAAGGAGACGTGACAAGTGCGATGTGAGATCCTGGAGATGTCCATGAAGAAACTGGAGAAATTGTGTACGGTCTTTGGCTCAGTTAATAGTAGTGTACCAATGTTAATTTCCTGGCTTCAACAACTGTGCTGTGGTCTTGTAAGATGTCAACATTAGAGGAGGATGGGTGAAGGGTTTATGGCAACACTCAGTATCTGTTTTCTGTTACATATAATGTAACAGAATACCTGAAACTGTAATTTATAAAGAATTGAATTTTATTTCTTACAGTTTTGAAGGCCGGGAAGTCCAAAATATAGGGGTGCATCTCGTGGGGGTCTTCTTCTTGGTGGGGCTCTCAGCACAGCCCCAGGTGATGCCAGCAGACATACAGCAAGGTGGCAGGGGCTGGGTATGAGCCCTCTAACATGCTCATGCACTCTCCTTATAAAGCCACCAGCACCATTCCCTGATGATTCGTCAATCCTAGATTGGATTAATCATCCGGAAGGTAAGGTCCTCATGATCCAATCACTTCTTAAAGTCCCCACATTTCAACTACTATATTGGAAATTAATTTCCAACATGAGCAAAGGTAGTTAATATTACCAAAAACTGTGGCCAGACTTCTAAAACTAACATCCTTTGATTTTAAATGAATATTCAATTTTTTATGGCCAAGAATAGAATATTCATGCACTATGATGGGTCTTTAGGAAAAACAACTACCTAAATGTGAATTTATAGAAACATGCCTTATTCCGATTGACAAATTATGCTAAGCAAAATGATATAAACATTTTTCTCCCTAAGGCAAAATTAGACCACCAATGATTCAAATGAGGAAGCAATATATGAAAAAAAGTGAGTATTTCTTTCCAAGATATGGTTCATCTGTATTAAAACGGTTGAAAGACAAATTTTCTAAAATAACACATAAGTATACCACAGTCAAACTGCTGAAGATGAGCATTAGAAAGAAAAATCTTGGGTCGGCCCGGTGGCGCACTGCTACAGTGCGCCGCTTGGAAGCACGGTGGTGCTCCCGCCGAGGGTTCGGATCCCACATACAGACTGGTTCCCGCTCACTGGATGAGCGAGGTGCGGGGGCAACACCGAGGGTTGCGATCCCGTTGCCGGTCCCGGTCCGGTATGGGGGCAACACTGAGGGTTGTGATCCGTTGCCGGACACGGAAAAAGACGAAAAAAAAAAAAAAAAAAGTTAAAAAGCATATATTTAATGAGCACCTGTGCCAGGTATGGGGCTTCAGGTAAACGTGATAGAAATCCCCAGCCTTCTGGAGCCAACTAAGCATTTCAGGGAGTGACCTAGAGCTAGGCAGGGGTGGGGGTGTGGAGGGGAAGAAGTGTAGACCAAGCAGTCTGGAAAAGCCTCACCAAGAAAGTGGCACTTGAGGAAAGCCCTGGAGATTGTGAGCAATCTGGGGTGAAGACGAAACCCAGTCCCAGCCCTGGTTTCCCCACTTGCCCTCTGCAAGCCTTAGCAACAGGTCTTTATGGGTCCCCCACCCATGCAAACTGGAAAGCCCTCTGGGAAAGTTTACAGGTTGCATCAAGACAACCCCCCAAGATGACCATACCTGTCCACTGGCCCAGAATTTAGGAATCTACATCACCTGGGATGGTTTTGGCTGCAAGTAATGGAAAGTTTCACCTCAAACTAGCTTAAACACAGGAAATGTTTCATGTCCCGTGACGGGGGGGGGGGGGGGGGGGGTGATTAGAGGCAGGTGAAGGCCTTGTGGCAGCAGCACCAGGTCCTGCTGTTGTCTTGACATCATCCTGGGAGCCACCCACCGTCAGTGATGACGGGCAGCTGTCCCAGGCAGGCACACGTGCGCAAACACACACACGCACCCGGCCTCCCCATTGGGGTGTATTGGCAGGACTGGGTCATATACTCATTTCTAAACAAGTCACTTCCAAGCAGCCAGATGGGCACCGTGGTTCACAAAGTTGGTGCTGGGGTTGGCTGTGCCCAGTCTCAGGGAGGAGCGGATGCTGGAAGACAGCCCACAGTCCACTTAGTGGTGACACACCTGTTAGCGTAGAGAGGTGTTCCCTACAGTGTCTTTGTAAGAGTAAAAAATTGGAAATAACACAAATGTCCAATAAGGGGGGACTGAGTAAATTCTAGCACAGTGTGACCCATGGACTCTGGGGTTTCCAAGACCCTGTTGGGGGATACTGTGACCTATTTGCCTTTTGCACTGTGATACCACTGCCCTGGTGGTGCAAACACTGGGTGGGGACACCGCGGCAGCTCCGTGTGGACCAGGCTGACCCAGCAATACTGTTCGCCTGTTCTCCAGCACCCCCAGGGAAAGGGAAAGGCATCTTACCTTAGAATGTCATTGATGAAACTGTCAGACTCACTGATTTTATTAAATCCTAAGCCCTTTGCTGTATATGGAAATTGGATGGGTATCTCAAGAGTTGTTTGAGCTGCAGGCCAAACCAACCACTGTGACCGCGGAACCTATTTTTACTTGAAAGAAAGATTGGCAAACTCTGGTTATTCAGACTTCAGCATTTGGCAGACATTTTCTTATTTTTTCCCCCGTATATTTACTTTTTTTTTTTTGTCTTTTTCGTGACCGGTAAGGGGATCGCAACCCTTGGTGCGGTGTCGCCCGCACCGCGCACAGCCAGTGAGCACACCGGCCATTCCTATATAGGATCCAAACCCGCGGCGGGAGCGTCGCCACGCTCCTAGCGCCACACTCTCCCGAGTGTGCCACAGGGTCGGCCCCATATATTTACTTTTTATTGAATTTGTTACTGTTACAGAGTTCTTGCACTACCAAACCACACCTGAGAATTCAAGGAAACGGTACCCTGGACAGCCTCATCCACCCATCATACAGTATACTAAAACTTGATTCATGTGTATTTTGATAATTTCACAATCTTTTAAAAAGTTATAACAAGAGTTGGAGTTTAAATCTGCTGCAGGTCTTCAGATTTCTAGCACAGTATGCCATTAAGTAACACTTCAATGCGTTCATCTTAGTTCATTCCTCAATAACATAACCCCCTATATAAGGTCTTGCTGAAAAAAAAAATGCATAGACTTACCGGTCATCTTTAAAAAAAAAAAAAAACACACACACACATTTGAAAGTGGGTTTTTTTTTTTCTTTTTTTTTTTTTTTAAAGGATGACCGGTAAGGGGATCTCAACCCTTGGCCTGGTGTTGTCAGCACCACGCTCAGCCAGTGAGCAAACCAGCCATCCCTATATAGGATCCGAACCCATGGCCTTGGTGTTATCAGCACCGCACTCTCCCGAGTGAGCCACGGGCCGGCCTGTTTTTGTTTTTTAAAGATGACCGGTAAGGGGATCTCAACCCTTGGCCTGGTGTTGTCAGCACCACGCTCAGCCAGTGAGCAAACCAGCCATCCCTATATAGGATCCGAACCCATGGCCTTGGTGTTATCAGCACCGCACTCTCCCGAGTGAGCCACGGGCCGGCCTGTTTTTGTTTTTTAAAGATGACCGGTAAGGGGATCTCAACCCTTGGCCTGGTGTTGTCAGCACCACGCTCAGCCAGTGAGCAAACCAGCCATCCCTATATAGGATCCGAACCCATGGCCTTGGTGTTATCAGCACCGCACTCTCCCGAGTGAGCCACGGGCCGGCCTGTTTTTGTTTTTTAAAGATGACCGGTAAGGGGATCTCAACCCTTGGCCTGGTGTTGTCAGCACCACGCTCAGCCAGTGAGCAAACCAGCCATCCCTATATAGGATCCGAACCCATGGCCTTGGTGTTATCAGCACCGCACTCTCCCGAGTGAGCCACGGGCCGGCCTGTTTTTGTTTTTTAAAGATGACTGGTAAGGGGATCTTAACCCTTGACTTGGTGTTATCAGCACCACGC
>NW_007728077.1:0-10664 GCF_000696425.1 Galeopterus variegatus | reverse complement strand
AGGTTCTTATTGGGCAGGGGTTGTGTCTTAAAACCCATCACTGTCTCTAGGGTGAAACAGCACATATATCGTAAGCACTCAACATTTTGTTTAATACACAAATAAGTGAATGTTTTAAAATCACTAATTACATACCTACAACCGTTGTTATAGCTTGGATTGTGCCTCAAAAAGATATGTTGAAGTCCTAACTCCCAGTACCTTAGAACACGCCCTTATTTTGAAATAGAGTCTTTGCAAATGCAGTTAGTTAAGATAAGATCATACTCAATTAGGGTGGGCCCCTAATCCAGGGACTGGCTTCCCCTACACATGGACACACACAGAGGGAAGAAAGATATTTAAGACGGAAACAGCAACTGGAGTGATATGTCTATAATCCAAGAATGCCAAGTGTTCACCAGAAACTAGGAGGCCCGGAAGGATTCTCCCCTATGGGTTTCAGAGATTGCATCCCTGAAGACCCCTGGATTTCAGACTTCCAGCCCCTAGAACTGTGAGAGAATGAGTTTATGTTGTTTTAAGGCACCCAGTTTATGGTCCTTGTTACAGCAGACCTAGGAGACTAATGTAACTGCTGAACAGCAAAATCGTCTTTCTTCAGCAAAAAGAAACACTGTGGTATGTACCAACTTTTTCCCACCCTCACCTCTACACAGCCTCACCTCCTGTTGTATGACAGGGCTGGGGGAGGTCCTGACTGGTCAGGGCTCTGTACAGAGACCCCACCTGCTTTGCTGGAAACCCCTGTTTTGGGGAGACCCCCATGGCAGCCCCAGACACCAAGAGAGCACCAGCTGTGTCCAGAACACACAGAGCCTGTCCATTTTGTGCTGCTATAGCAGAATACCACAGACTGGGTAGTTTACACAGAACAGAAATTTATTTCTCACAGTTCTAGAGGCTGGAAGTCTGGGATCAAGGTGCCCACAGGTGATGAGAAAGAGAGACAGACAGAGAGACAGCCCACTCCCACGAGCCCCTTCCATAGCAGTGTCAATCACCCTTGAGGGCAGGGCCCACACCACCCAACACCTCCCGAAAGGCACCACCCCCACGCCCACTTCACCGGGTATCAAGTTTCCAACACATGCATTTTGGAGTACACATTCAGACCACAGCACTCTAGTCAAAGCTTGTGACACGGTTTTAAAATATGTCCACATGACCACAGAGGAGTCTACAAAAGTAAATAAATAAAGTCCGCAAGTTCTTTGATGTCCCTCCTCTTGGCAGGTGGAAGGTGGACATCCCTGGTGGCTTCCTGTGCGGCTCTGAGGCTAATTTGCGCATCTTCTACAAAAGTAAATAAATAAAGTCCGCAAGTTCTTTGATGTCCCTCCTCTTGGCAGGTGGAGGGTGGACATCCCTGGTGGCTTCCTGTGCGGCTCTGAGGCTAATTTGCGCATCCTCCCTCTTGCTCCCTCTCGATGGCTCACTCTGGGGAACCAGCACCACGTCGTGAGCCGTGGAGAAGGTCCATGCACCGAGGGACTGAGGCCTCTGCTGACAGCAGTGTGAGGGAGGCTTCCGGGAAGGGATCCTCCAGCCCCCATCCATCCTTCAGATGACCGAAGCCTCTGCCAACGTCCTGACTGCAGCCTCCTGAGAGACCCCACACCAGAACCACCCAGCTCCTGAACTCCTGACTTTCAGAAACTGGAGATACAGCTGTTTCCAGCTACTGCCTGGATGATTACTCACACGGCAATAGATGCCTGGCACAGCTCTGAGTGGACTCCCAGCATGAGTCTCACCTTTGCTTTTCCTTGCTAAGAAAACGTCTGATCAGGCTGTGAAGGGTTCCCCATCCCCACCTTATGCTGAGGCTCTGCATGGTGACTGTCTCAATCACCTTCTGCCCCTACCTGCCCTAAAAATCAAGCCCTGGCCTGTGACCAACAGCCTGGTCTTGTGGGGATGCCACGGCCCATGTGTACTTACATGTGGGGTGCACACGTCTGTGTGCCCAGAATACAGACATACAGAACTCACACCTTATAAAAACATTTTCAACATGTGTCCCTTCTCTCCCTGCCCTGCTTTTCTCTCCTACAGATTTCTGACGCCTCTGTGTCTTCGCAGGCTGAGTGTCCTGGGTTCTGCTTACTCTCCTCTCCCTGGACAGGAAGTAGGGATGGTGAGCATGCCTTCGAGCCTGGGAATGTCACTGGGACTGCCCCGAGAGGGGCGAGAGTGGGGTCTCCCTGGGTCATGGGGAGCAGCACCTTTCCAGTACCTGGACTTGACTTGGGCATGCAGCCTGAGCATGGGCAGTGTGGACATCCACGACCAAACATGCCACCCGCCCAGCAGTGGAGTCCCGCTAGGCGCCCCCAAGTGGCATGTCCACCAATGTGAGTCAGAGCATCTCCTTGTTCTTCTAGTTACTCCAGGCCCCCATCCTGGGTCAAGACGTGCACCCGTGAGCAGTCGGCTGCCAAATGGTGCATGGGAACAAGTCCCCAGGGGTCTTGTGGCTCCCTGCAGCCCTGAGGCTCAAGCCTCAGACTCAGACTTGTCAGGCTGGAGGGTCCTGGGCCGACAGGAAGCTCCTGAGAAGGCACAGCGCCCCAAGGGAGAGCAGGGAGGACCCCACACAGCGGCCAGACCCAGGCCAGCCACACCCACGCCCCTGCCCCGACCTCCCACAGACCCTTTGGGCTCCAGAGAGGAAAGTGGGCTTGTGTGTCCTCTACGTGCTCATTTCTTAAAATGGCCCCTGCCATTAGAATGATTCATGATGGTGCTGATAAAGTCAAGATATAACCGGCTCTGGTCAGAGAAGCACGCGGAGCACACATCACTCACGCAGTGCACCCAAGCCGTTCCCGACCCATGGGTGCACGACACACATTGGGACAGTTCAACCATCTCTTAAACACACATTTTTTTCTTTAATTGTTCATTTGGTTTAATTTTTAAGCTCACTGACTACGAGGACGAGGTGGGTGCATGTTTCACTAGGCTGCTGCTAGGGGAGAGCTGCTAGCCTTGAGGAGTCTGACCAGCAGCTCGCTTTCTGCTTTCCTTTCTGAGTCCCACAAAAGTCACATGTGGGCACCGCTGGGTTCCATTCTGGCTTGTTGCTCCCTCTGGAGGCTGTCTTGGCGGGGACCAAGAGAGAGGACAGTGGCTCCTACTTCCCCTGCACCCACTACAGAGGATCAGCATCCACCCACACTCTTAGCTTGCCCTGTTGGACCACTGGCAGTGCCCCTCCATGGGCATTCTGCAGGACAGAAGCTGAGGGCATGGGGGGCTGCAGCCACCTGGTTTTGGGGACCTGGCTCTGGATCATGAGAGAACCTGGAATCTGCCCTGCTCACACATTACACCAAGTACACAGTCAGCAGGGACCCTGCCCCCGCACTCAGCTGTGGGGTGGGGCTGCCCTAGAGAAAAGTGGCGGATGCTGAGGTGGCAAAAAGACAGGGCCCCTCCCATTTCCAGGCAGGTGACCATCCTCAAAGGGTGGCACTGGGGCTCTGGAGACACTCAGGGCTGAGGGAGGGGAAGGGACCCAGCCTAGAGGGTTGCCGGCAGGAGAGATCTAGAGCCAGGCCTCCCACCCCCAGGCCCCTCTAGCAAGGAGTTCCACCAATGGATCAGGTGGGAGGTGGGGTGGGGGCCAGCTTGAGAACCCAGTTTCCTGTCCTTCCAACATCTGAATCTGCAGGCAGCTGGTCCCGTGGAATACCCCCTTGGGGCTCCCCAGGAGGACTTGTGCCTGCCACCCACTCACACCTGGCGACACCTGCCTGGGGGCTGGCCTGAAAGCCCAGTAGCCAGCAGGTTTGTTCTACTAGAGAGGGCATGGGAGTGGCCAATATTCCAGAGGGCTCTACCCGACAGGGTCCTTCCAGGCATGTGCAAAGCGCTGAGCCGGGAGAGGCGGCAGCAGCTGTCCAAGCTGCGCAGAACCCTCTCACCTCCGCAGCCTGCTCACGGGTCCCTGGTGGAGAATGCCCACTCCCAGCAGGCTCAGGCAGGCCCAGGGTGCCCACCTCAGACAAGGTGATCTCAGAGGACGCCTGTGCAACTGCATTAAAGAGTGCTGCAGCCCCTGTCCACCCGCCAGTTCCAAAAAACTCTGCTGCACACACAGTATCCCAGGGCTTGCCACAGTTACAGGGACTTTGCCCCCCCCCAACGCCCAGTGATCCTCCTCCACCCAGTTATTTCTCCTTCACTCCCCCCAGCCCCCTCCTCACGAAAAGGCAGGTGCTGTTGCCTTTGCCTGCTGGCTGCAGGGAGCTGGTTCAGAGGACGTGGGGACAAGGTGCAGACAAGGTGCCACCGCTGCTGGGTTTATTAAGGTCACCACCACATCCTCCTGGTGTTTGAACTGAGGGACCGACAGTCCCGGGACCCGGCCAGGAAAAGACCTCAGTCAATGACCCGCCACAGGGGCTGGACAGCTCAGAGTGCGGAAGGAAAGCGTGAAGCTGGGGGAGCGGGAGAGGGGCGGGGCGGGAACGAAGCTGTATCTAGACAGAGCAGAACAGACAAAACCAAAACCCGAATGAGCTCGCGCCTGGGATCCGGGTGCGCCATGTCCACAGCCCCTCAGCCGGACATCTCCTCCCGCTGCTCCTTGTTCCTGCGCACCTCGGCCGCGTGCAGCTCCTGCGGGGACAGGCGGGCGGGGGCGCGCGGGCGCCTCAAAGTGTGGCCCAAGCGTGCGACGGGGTCTCCTTAACCCAAACCAGAACCCGAGACCTTGTGACTCAGGGAATTTTGGGGTGTACACGCAGACCGGAGCTGGAGGCAGTGGAGACCGCGCCCACGGGGCTCCGGACAAGGCAGGGCCTCTCCTCACCCCGGGTGCCACGGACAGGACAGTGAGTCACTGCAGGGGGCGGGAGCGCGGGAGGCGCGGTGGGCAGGGGCCGCCGAAGGATGGGCTCCCAGGAGCCTCCCTCGCCCCAGCCTAAAGCAGCCAAACCCCCTTCTAGCTAGTGCCCGGGACGCGCCTCCTTCAGAACCCTTCAAAATTAACGAGTTTACAGCTTATTATTGCCGCTATTGACTGTGTCGCACCAGGACCAGACTCGGGGGCTGACTCGTGCAAAAAATGCTGAGTGCGTGCCCCCCGCCTCCCTGCCGACCACGCCCTGGCCCCGGCCCCGCCCCCGCTTGCCCCGGCCCCGCCCTGGCGCACCTTCTCGCGCAGCCGCTCGCGCAGCGCCGCCAGGTGCGCCTCGCGGATCTCCCTGCTGAGCTCCATCTTGTGGTTGAGCTTCTCCTCCGCCAAGCGGCTGAAATTGCTGCTCCCTTCCAGCGCCTTGTGCAGCACCTCGCGCTCGTGCTCTCGCCGCTCCGCCAGCTGCTTCAGCACCTGCGCCTCCTGCGTCTGCGCGGACCGGCGGACGCGGTGAGCTACCCCTGCCCGCCCGCCAGGCGTCCCCGCCCGCCCCGCATCGGTGGGTGTCTGGATACCCGGGAACTGTCCTGGAGCAGCCTCGACCGTCGCCGGGCCCGGGGTCAGGGCATCCCGCTTCTGCCGCAGAGGCCCTCTCTGCCCCTCACCCTGCCCTACTGCCCACTGGACAAGTGTCCTCAGAGAGCTCGGGCCTACGCTGTCCTGCCGTCAGGGAGGGTGACCACCTGGTCCCAGTTTGCCGGGGTTTACCGGTCTTCGGCCCTGAAAGGTCCACTTGCCGGGAGACCCTCAGTCCCAGACAAATCTGAGGTGGCTGGCCCTTCACACCTGTCCTTGGCCCTCAGGCTGCCCCCTCCTCGCTAAGCTTGGAGCGCCTGTGCGGCAGGGCAGCCCCTGTCCTGTTCGTGGCCTTCCAAAGCCCAGGAGACGTTGATGGGGCGCAGCAAATCTTAAACTCGTGGGCTGCAGGTGCTCGATACACACTGGGTTCTCAGCTACCAAGCGGGTGCTCAGGGGCGTGAGGGGTTCCCCAAGGCTGCTGGCGCCTCACTGCCTGGCCCTGCTAAGGGAGGAGCTGCCTGGAGGCCCTTGGGAGGAGAGCAGGAAGATGCTAGGCTCCTATGAGCAATCTGAGTGGCTACTGGGCCCCCACCATGTCCCAGTTGCCACGAGTTAACCCTGCAAAACCTAGGGCCCCACGTGTCACTGGGACCTGCCCAATGGGCCTGGCTCCAGGACCGACTCCCCAGAGCACGTTGTTCTCTCTGTGTTTGTCTCAAAAGGCCTGGTTTGGGGGGAAGGGGAGGGAAAGGGGCCTGGAGCCCATACCTAGTTTTCCCCCGGGGCCCTTTGGAGTTCCTGAGCACGCCCCAGCTGAGGGTCCTCAGATGTGAAGCCCTTCCTCCTCACTCCCCTGCCCAGGAAAAGGACACCAGCCCCAGCCTCACGTCCCCAGGGCCCCTCTTGGGACCACACCATGAGCCCTTGCTGGCCGCGACCAAGGGTGCCACGCCCCTCCCAAAGGTGTCGGCATCCTTTTTCCTCTCCATCAAATTTCCATCTCTCAAGAGGAGGTCTGTCATGAGGACCTTCCCACCCAGGCCGATGCCCTGACTAAGCAGGGGGGTTGGAACACCCTGTGCTTCTGGAGCCCTGGCCACCTTCGTCAGGACTCCTGGGCTCGGGAGGGTCTCCTTGCCTTCCTCCGCTCCTCCGCTGCCTCCAGCCGCTTCTGCAGCTCCTCCAGGGAGGCGTCCTTCCTCTTGGGTGGGGAGGAGAGCACAGGGCTCTCTGGGGACAGGTCAGAAGGGGACTTGAGGATAACCTCGAAGCTCTGTCCAGAGGCCCGTTTGTCCAGATGCTTCACCTCCATGTCTGCAGGGCAAAACCAGACAGGGCTCAGGAGGCTGGCCGGGGTCGGGGATGGGGGGCGCTGAGTGGGAAGGTGTGCTGCTCCTGCGGGACTCAGGCCTGAGCCCCAGGACTGCCTCCCCCCCAGGTCCTCCCTTCCCAGAAGCTGGGGTAGGCAGGCACACTCACCCCCATACTGGTAGATGGTCTTGGGGTGCGGCTGCGAGTAGAAGCAGGAGCAGATGAGCGACAGCACAGACAGCTCCTTCATCTTCTCCTTGTAGGCTGCGGGTGTGAGCCAAGGTGAGCAGGCCGGTCCTGCCCAGCCTCCCCTCCCCGTGGCTGCCTCTGCCTGTCTCCCTGGGAGACACAGAACTCTTTTCTGAGTTTCCATGTCTCTGACTCTCTACATCTCCTCTCCTCTGGCTCCAGATTCGGGCTCTGTCTTCCCTGGTGTGTCTCCCTGCATGGTTCTCTCTCAGCCTGTCTTTCCGTCTCCACCCTCTGCTGCCCTTTTCTCTTGTCTTGGCAGTTCTATTTATCTCACTCCTTTGCTCTGCTCTGTCTCTGTCTTTTGTTCTGTGTGTTTCTCCCTGCCTGCTGTGGCCCGAATGTTTGTGTCCCCCCAAAATTCATATATTGAGATCCTGACCCCCAAGGTGATGGTATTAGGAAGTGGGGCCTTTGGGAGGTGATGAAGTCATGAGTGTGGAGCCTCATCAATGGGATTAGTGCCCTTATAAAAGGGACCCCAGAGAGCTTCCCCCACCCTCTCCGACATGTGAGGACACAGTGAGAAGATGGCTGCCTATCCATGTAGCAGGATGTGAGACCTCACCAGACATCACATCAGCCAGCACCCTGATCATGGACTTCCAGCCTCCAGAACTGTGACAGGGAGAGATTTCTGTTGTTTACACGCAGTCTAAGGAATTTTGTCATAGCAGTCAGAACAGACTAAGATTCTGCCTCCATCTGTCTGGGCCTCTGTTCATCCCTCTCCACCATCTTTGTATCTCTCTGTGTCTCTGGGGGTGTCCCTCTGACCCTGTCCCTCTGTATCTCTCTGAGGTTCTTGGTCACTGCGTATCTTTCTGATTCTCACTTTCCTCTGCCCCCACGTACTCCCTTTCCCCTCCTTCCTCATTTTCTCCAATTCTCTGGCTCAGGTGGACAAAATTAGCCACCACCCTCCTGACCAGGACAAGCACAAATGTGAAGCCTCTGTGGGCAGCATTTGGCTGATCTTTAAACTTGGGTCTTGGATGGACCCTCCTTGTTCCTCCCCATTTACACTGGTGGCAGTGTGGCCATCCCAGAATGAAACCAGGCCCTCACCGGGCACATACTTGCTGCCCATCCCAGGCCAGGCTTGGGCCCAGACACAACCAAGGACAAGAGAAGGCAGCTGTCCACTCAGCACCACAGCTCACCCACCTGCCAGTGTCCTTGCTGCCCAACTGGAAAAGGAGGTAATCCTGCCACTGTGGCCCCAAGCCTTGTCAGGGGAAGGGAAGATGCCCGCTCTCAAAATGGAAGTGATTTAGCTATTTTTGGTCTGTTCACGGTAAGCCACACACTGCAGTAGACACATTGGCCAGTTGTCGCACTAGTGAGTAACAATCCTACGAGCCCAACAGTCACCCCCATGCAGCAGGGACTATGCTGGGGCTCAGGTCGCTGGGGTGACATGACCAGTGTTCCTCAAAGTGCAATCCTGAAGACCAGGAGGCTCTGAGACCTGTGCGCCTGCCTCCTCTCTGGAGGAGCCGGCATGGGTCTCCAAGGAGCCACACCAGCAAGAGGAAGTTCTGCTTCCTTGAAGGGAGAAGCATGCACAGTACCCACCAGCATCCTTCTGGGGCAAACAAGAACTGGAAGAGCTGCCCAGATGGACAAGGAACCTTTTGTTTTACACAAGATTTTAAATGTTTTTTTTTTTCTCCTTTTTGTCTTTTTTCGTAACCAGTAACGGGATCGCAACCCTCAGTGTCGCACCCATACCGCGACCGGCCACGGGATCGCAACCCTCGGTGTCGCGCCCGCACCGCGCTCAACCAGTGAGCGACCGGTCTGTATATGGGATCCAAACCCTCGGCGGGAGTGCCGCCGCGCTCCGAAGCGCCGCACTCTACCGAGTGCGCCACGAGGCCGGCCCTAAAATGTTTTAAAAAATTTTTTATGTTTAAAGTTGACTTGGCATGAAATTGAGAAAACCGTCGATATAAAACCATCACAGCACAGAAATTAACAAGCCTTTCATGGCAAGCTGGGTCCTCCTGTGACCAGAGCAGAGAATGGTCTTATTTGATATAAATTTCCTGATGACCCAGACTCCTCTGAGGAGAGCAACACAAAGCTCAGGAGGCTGTACAAAGGGGCAGAAAGGCACCCAGGGTCGGCAAGCACAAGGGGGAGCCTTGGAGGCACCACACCTATGGAGGGAGGCGTTGTCTTCAGGAGGCTGAGGAGGGAGGAGGTGAGAGGATCAGGTGGGGGCAGGCCTCAAAGGGGACTTTGGCCTGACTTGTCAAGTTTTACTTTTTTCAAGAGCAAAATCTACTCATGTATTATTTGTATTATTAGAAGTTAATTTTAAAAAGGAAGCAGGGGCTCTATCTCAGGATATGTGGTGAGGGAGTTGGAGGGTTCAGTAGTAGTAGGCCAGGAGCATCTGGGACATGTGGTGGAGCAGGGCAGGTGGCCAGACCTGTGCTCAGGAGGAGCAAGAGAGTCTGGGCTAGGGTGGGACAGATGTGGGTCCCGGGAGGCCAGGAAGGAGGAGACTCAGCCAGTACCCACCTCCCTGCCAACAGACCCCAGACCCCCAACCCTGACCTTTCAGATCATCCTTCCTCATCGTACATCAAAAACCCTGAAGGGAGGCTGACCATTAGTTCAGTTGGTTAGAGGGTGGTGTTGTAACACCAAGGTCAAGGGCTTGGATCCCCATACTGGCCAGCTGCCAAAACAAACAAAAACAAGCCCTAAAGGGGTTTACCATACAGCCTTACTGGCCAGGATCCTGGGGCTTGACAGCTGCACCAAGCCCTGCTCTGCCTTCCACAGGAGAAAGAGGAAGGACGAGTATAAGGACAAACGCCAGGGAGGCTCCCATCAAATAACCATCACCTCAGCACATGGGGCATCTGGCAGCAATTCGGCGGGCAGGATGATGAGCAGGGGCAGGTAGGAGCATCTGCACCCTCAGGAAAGGGGAAAGGGATGGGGGCTGGTGACATAGGCCAAAGTTCTCACAGGTCATGGCGCTGCCCAGTGAACAAGTGTCTGACTGGGAAGTGGGGGACTGTGTCCTGTGGCTGTAAACACAGATACAGCTCAGCATCTGATGGTCATGGAGATTCCCCAGTTTGAGGAGCTTCCTTCCGAGAAGAGCGGTCTTCAAGGAGCCAATGGGACAGGGCACCTGCAGACAGCCCAGCCTTCCAAAGTCATCTCCAGGAAGGGAGCCCATGGCGGGCACCCGCGGGCACCCAGGACCTGCAGCCCAGCCTCAGTGTGGGTCTGGGGCAGCAGCTGGACAGAGCAGCCCCCAGGTGCGGAGGAGAGTCCCATTCTGCCCAGAGCCTGTCCCAGCATCTCTGCGGGTGTGGGAGGGGGGGGGGAGGATGAAGCCCAGATGGACAAGACTGCCAGATAAGGTGTGTCAGTGACGCACGCGGTCCCCTCCTAGATGGGTGCAGAGGTCATCTCGAGCCTCCACGCCCCCTGGGCCTGCGGGGCGGGACACGCGTGGGTGGGCGGGGTTTCGCGCCGAAGCGTGTGCTTGAGGGAAAACCCAGTTGGCGAGGGAGGGCGGACCGCAGCGACCCGCCCCCAGGGTGGGCTGGAGCGGGTTTGGACAGCGGGGAGGACGGGAAGGGGGTGGGAGGCCGCCGGTCCTGCAGTCGCCGGCGCCCCGCGGAGA
>NW_007728076.1:329044-337751 GCF_000696425.1 Galeopterus variegatus | reverse complement strand
TGACACTCTCAGAGGGGCTTGATTTCTTCCTATCAGGCCAGACAAATTGAAAAGCTTGCATTTATTTCCATTTCCTTATCTTTCTTAAATTCATACAGATAGAAAACTGTGCATAACTTCCTTCTATGCATAGCTCTCATTTAACTATAACACAAATACATGTACAGATTAAATGAAAGAATAATCTACAAACCCTACGAATTTCCATAAATGAATACTAATTTAATCTGTGGGCTGATGCTGACTTGCTGAAACTCAATGGCTCCTCGCAACACATATGTGGGACTGACTGCTGAGGTGCCGCTCGTGCTGGGGAGAGCTCAATGCTGATGACTTCTTTCTCCTGGCACCTTTTTTCTGTTTTGCCTATTCTGCAGGCATTTCTGGTATAGTAAGCCATGACCTTTTTTTAGCATTCTCTTAGCACAAACATATAATTTATCATTCCAGTCCTTCTTTGCATCTTCATTCTTTTCCTCTTAGTTAAGTTCTATAATTAAACTAGCACTAGTTAATATCAATGTGATTGTAATCATACACATAAACATAGGCACTGGCATCACATGGCAGTCCTCACATAGCAGTACTCAATTATTAGGTGATCAAGTGATCTAAAATAGGCAAATGTTGATTTTTTTTCAGTTGGCCATTAAAATAAGGTCTCCAACTTGAAAAAAATCTAATAGAGAACTAGTGGTATCTCGAAAGAAGTATCTCAGCAGGAAGCAGAAGAATCAGCTAAAGAGAATCTAAGAGAGCAATGCACTGACCAGCAAACCTGGCTGCATATCAGAATCACCTAGGAATCTGTCAAAAATAGAGATTACAGCTTCCACTCCCCCCCACTCTGAGACACAAATTTAGTAGATCTAGTGTGGGAATCAAAAATACATACAACTCCCCCACCCAACTCCTATTCATGCCTGGCTGTGGTACCTAATTCATATTAGCATGATTATTACTATTAAAATATATATATATATATATATATATATACATAAAAGAATATATATAAGAATTTTTCACGTAAGAGAATGGATTGATTAAGAAACATTGNCTGACTTGCTGAAACTCAATGGCTCCTCGCAACACATATGTGGGACTGACTGCTGAGGTGCAGCTCGTGCTGGGGAGAGCTCAATGCTGATGACTTCTTTCTCCTGGCACCTTTTTTCTGTTTTGCCTATTCTGCAGGCCTTTCTGGTATAGTAAGCCATGACCTTTTTTTAGCATTCTCTTAGCACAAACATATAATTTATCATTCCACTCCTTCTTTGCATCTTCATTCTTTTCCTCTTAGTTAAGTTCTATAATTAAACTAGCACTAGTTAATATCAATGTGATTGTAATCATACACACAAACATAGGCACTGGCATCACATGGCAGTCCTCACATAGCAGTACTCAATTATTAGGTGATCAAGTGATCTAAAATAGGAAAATGTTGATTTTTTTTTTCAGTTGGCCATTAAAATAAGGTCTCCAACTTGAAAAAAATCTAATAGAGAACTAGTGGTATCTCGAAAGAAGTATCTCAGCAGGAAGCAGAAGAATCAGCTAAAGAAAATCTAAGAGAGCAATGCACTGACCAGCAAACCTGGCTGCATATCAGAATCACCTAGGAATTTGTCAAAAATAGAGATTACAGCTTCCACTCCCCCCCCCACTATGAGACACAAATTTAGTAGATCTAGTGTGGGAATCAAAAATACATACAACTCCCCCGCCCAACTCCTATTCATGCCTGGCTGTGGTACCTAATTCATATTAGCATGATTATTACTATTAAAATATATATATATATATATATATATACATAAAAGAATATATATAAGAATTTTTCACGTAAGAGAATGGATTGATTAAGAAACATTGCATTTATTAGAAATTTCTATAGATTATAAATACTTGGGTAACTTTGTACTTTGTCTTAACAATGGATCCTGAAGGTAATAAGCAGCCCATGCTAACAACAGCACCTTTACTGACAGGAAAAAAGGCCATTACTTTTCAGCAAAAGCTCAATATAATTAATTAAGGGCTGGATTTAATTCAGTGACATTTGAATTTTATAGCTATACACTTGCAGCTATAAAAACCACCTTTATTATTAAAATTCCTGTAGGAAAAATAACTTGGTGATTGTGAGTCTAAAACTCTCCGGTCCCTAACCTCATTTTCCCTATTGGCACAGTTGTTTTTATAACACAGTGAGGCAACTCTTGTACTATAGCAGGACAGATTATGTTTTTAACAAGTATCCTGGGGATTCTGAGACAGTCAGTCTGCAGACAAGGCTTTGGGTCCCCCTGTGACAAGCTTTGGACTTTATGTCAAAGGTCTGGGGTCCATTTCAGCCCTATTACTTGCTGGCTCTGTGGCCTTGGACAAACCATGGAGCTTTTCTGAGCCTAAGTTCCTCAACTGTGTAAAAGGTAATAATATTTTACCTGCCTGCCTCTCAGGGTTGTTATGAAAAAAAAAAAAAATCAGATGATAACATTTTTATTTAAATATTTAAAATTTTTTTATATTTAAATTTTTATTTTTATTTACTTATTAAATTTCACATAGCACACCATACACACGTATTTTCATTTAATAGACATTTATTGAGGACCTACTATGTGCTGGGACTAGGTGGTAGGAATAAAGAAAAGAAGAAAGATGCGATTCCTGTTTTTATGGAGATTGCATGGTAAGGTACAAGAGAGGGAGGATATAGAAAACACGCAAGTATATAAGATGAATTCTGATAGTGACAGTGCTTATGAAAAAAATTAATTTGGCAATGAGATACATAATGCCTGGCAGGGGAGTGAAAGGGGGCATGCTGTGGGTGGGGTGGTTAGGAAAGGCCTCACTAGGAGGTGTTATTTGCATAGAGACCCCAGTGACCAGAAGAAGAGAGCTATGCAGAGGTCTGTGGGCGGAGGTGTCAGGGACAGGGTACAGCCAGGGCAGAGGGCTGGCTTTGTTGGAGGAAGGGAAGAAGGCCAGTGTGCTGGAGCACAGTGACTGATGCGGAGTGAGGTCTCAGTGAGGTAGAAGCAGTAGACTGCTGAGTCTTAAGGTGTAGGGGACAGTTAGTCATGAAAAGGAGCTCGAAATTTTATTCTAATTGCACTGGAAAACCTAAGCAGAAAAGTTATATGATCTGAGTCGTGTTTTAGAAAGATCACTCTGGCTGCCGGAAGAAGAGACCGTAATGAGGGAAGAGTAGAGCAAGGGGACCGGTTAGACTGGGCAATAACTAGTCCCGCCACAGATGCTGGTGGCATCAGATGACAGCAGCAGAGATGCGGGTTAGAGTTAGAGTAGATCTGGAGTGAGAGCTGGTAGCTGCTTGCAGGTGGGGAGGTAGGGTGAACGTGCCGATGTCGGTTCAGTGTCGTCCCAACTCCCTTCTCCCTTCATCGCCCTGCATTTGTTATGCTCAGAAATCATTACAGGACTAAGCCAGCCGTCCTCACATCACGTCACACATACTCTCAAGTGCACGGAATGTGGATGAAATAAGACGAAAGGACCCCAAGTAGTCAACATAACTATGGAGAGCCTGTGCACATACTCACACGTGAGCCCCTCAGAACCTCATTCAGGTTTCCACCCTTAAACATGGTTCTAGTGAGCTTAATGACCTATCCTAGAAGGCAATTAAAATGGGAGAGGAGAAAGAAAGAGGGACAGCTTCCAGCATGAGCGTGTGTGACACTGCCAGCAGGAAGGAAGGGGAAAGAGAGAAGGGAGAGAACACGCAGTACGAAAAGCAAGGATAAGACTCCAGAGGACATTTCGGAATCAAGTCTTCTTCACAGTTAGTAGAGGCAGAGAAGAGTGAATGCCATCGTAGAACGTCCCGGCTACAAAATGGTTAAAACAAAATTAAATCCATTTGACTTACAAAAGATTAAGCTTTAGGTACATGGAAATGATCTCATGTGGACCCTTATTTCCCCAAGGTGCTCAATATATGAATCTTTTCATTGTATTTTGTGGTCATGAGCATAAAGTGCTATATTTTATCCTCAGCTGATAAAGGCCCATTAAAACCTAACCTGCATGGAACTTCCACTTCCAGGAGGACGGCATGGATGACATGGTTGTACTTTTCCCTTTTCTTCCTGCTGAGTACAACTAAAAACCCTGTACATTGTATATAACATACACGTAAGAAGGCTGAAGAGAGGAGAAAGCAGACTGGCCAGGGACCTTGGAAACTGAGGAACAACACAATGATGAATTCACTGGGTTTTCTTTTTGCTTCATAAATCTCAACCTTGGAGCTGAAGAAGCTGGTACCAAGAAATGCCAACGGGTACCAAAAAAAAAAAAAAAGCCCCCACTAAAACCCTGCTGTCTCCAGCAAAAGGACCAGGGAAGGGGCAGCAGAGCAGGACAGAAACTTTTAGAAAATACTGCTCTACTCTAGCCAGACACCACAGACAACACTGTGGTCCATAAGCACCGACACCAGCAAAGGCTGAGTGGGAAGCCTAGACTTCCCGCCTGGCCAGACTGCAAGGAGAAATACCCCCAAACCCCTATGGAGGTGATGTCAAGAAGATGAGGATTTTCATCCCCTCCAGGGCATGCTATGGAGACCACATGGGGAGCCGGGAGTTCTACCTTCACCCCACAGTACTCCCCTTCCTCTCCCCACTGGGTGATGTTAGAGAAGGCTTTCCACCTCCCACGGGTAACGAGGCTATTGCCATGGAGGTGTCAGTGGACAGACCGTGTGGAGAGCCACAACCCCACTCCTGCCCAGCAGTAATGAGGAGCCCCCTACTTGGGTAAGAAAGAAAGTCAAGTGGGGACCTGGACTTCTGCCTCTGCTGGGTAGTAACAAGGTAGCACCTCCCTGCTCCCATGGCTGAGTGGTTTCAAAGAAAGCCAGCTACAAGGAGCCCCCTACTTGGGTAAGAAAGAAAGTCAAGTGGGGACCTGGACTTCTGCCTCTGCTGGGAAGTAACAAGGTAGCACCTCCCTGCTCCCATGGCTGAGTGGTTTCAGAGAAAGCCAGCTACAACAGAAGGTTTACATAAGATCCAAAGTCTTGTAACGCAGTACAAAAATGACCAGGTTGCATCTNTCCCAGTACGGGCATGACACCGAGGGTTGTGATCCCGTTGCCGGTCAGTAAAAAAGACAAAAAGAAAAAAAAAAAAAGAACCTAATGGTTAAAAAAAATCAGTCTTAATTGGAAAGTGTTCAAACAACATGAATGACATTTCACCAAAGAGAATGTACATATGAAAAATATGCACATAAAAGATATTCAGCATCATTAGCCATTAGGGAAATGCAAATTAAAACCACAATGAGATATCACTCCATACCTATCAGAATGGCTAAAAACACAACTAGTGGCAACATCAAGGGCTGACAAGGAAGCAGAAAAACTGGATCGCTGATGTATTGCTGGCGGGAAAGTGAAATAGTATAGCTGCTCTGGAAAACACTTCAGCTGTTTAAAAAAAACTAAGCCTGCAACTACCATATGACCAAGGAATTGCACTTGGCATTCATCTCAGAGAAGCAAAGACTTATGTTCACATGGAAACTTGCACCAGAATGTTTATAGCAGTTTTATTTGTAATAGTCAAAATCTGGAAATAACTCAGGTGTCCTTCAGCTGGTAAATGGCAGAACAAGCTGTGGTGCATCCCTACCACGGAATACTACACAGCAGTACAAAGGAACGAACTATAGATACATGCAACGTTGATACCATGTGAGACCTGGAAGAATCTCCAGAGAATTATTCTGAGTGGTGGGGGGGGGGGGGCCAATCACAAAAAGTTAAATACCATACAATTCCATTTATATAACGTTCTTGAAATGACATATTATAGAAACAGAGACCATATTAATGGTTTCCAAAGAGTTAAGGAGGAGTCGAGGGCAACACGAGGGATCCTTGTAGTGCTGGGAATGTCCTACAGCTTAACCTTATCAATGCCAGTATTGGGGCCATGATGTAACATGATGTAACATGTAAGATGTTACCATTAGGGGAAACTGGGTAAGGGTACACAGGATTACTCTGTATTATTTCTTATAACTGCACGTGAATCTACAATTATCTCAAAGCAAAAAGTTTAATTTAAAAAAACATAAGCCTTAAAAATGTAATGTATAGGGTCATTTGTTAATTTAATGATTAAAATGCATAAATCATCTCAATCTGTGTACCATGCTCTGTCCTCAGACTCTTCAACCCTTGTTCTTTTTCTGACAACTCTGTGGTAGATGCATAGGTGGGTGTGTGTTTATATGGTGCACTTACAATTTTTTCAAGGGAAAACATGGTTAGTAGAAAAAGCCTAAGTAGGCCAGCCATTCTTTCCTGGTTATCCCATGTTTCAAGTGAATGTCCCAAGTCCACAGCCACTGTCTAGTAACATCTCACATTCTTTCTCATCTTCAGGAAAGCCACTAGTGAAAACGTCACGGATGACTGTGATCAACACAGAGAAGCCTGCAGTCACAGTCGATATAGGAAGCACTGTCAAAACAGTGCGAGGAGTGAATATAACAATTAACTGCCAAGTTGCAGGTGAGAAAACCATTCATTCTTTCTTTCTTTCAAATATTTATTTTATATTATTTTATTTTTTAATTGAAACTTAATTGAGTATACATATTTGTGGGGTACAGAGTTGACCATCAGTACCTGTGTATAATATGTGATGGTCAAGTCAGGATAATTATCTTATTCATCATTATGATACATAATCATTCTTTGTGCCCATTAACCAATTTCTTGGTGACTCCCCCACATACACACTTCTAGTAACCCCAGTTCTGTTCACGCCCACTGAAAGTTCAAAGAATAATTGTGATTTTTGTTTCGTTTTTGTTTCTCTGTTTCTTTCTTTCTTGTTTATTTATTTAATTTTTAGCTCCCACTTGTGAGAGCTAAAATTTCTCTTTCTGGCCTGGCTTATTTCACTTAACATCATTTTCTCCAAGCTCATTCATGTTGCTGCAAATGGCAGAATTTCATTCTTTTTTTATGGCTGAGTAGTATTGCATTGTGTTTATATACTATATTTTCCTTATCCAGTCATCCATTGATAGACATTTAGGTTCGTTCCATGCATAGCTTGGCTATTGTAAATAGGGCTGCAGTGAACATGGGAGTGCAGATATCCCTTTGACGTGATGATTTCTATTCCTTTGGGTATATACCCAGCAGTGAGCTTGCTGGATCATACAGTAGTTCTATCTGTAGTTGTTTAAGAAACCTCCATTCTGTTTTCCATAATGGCTGTGCTAATTTACAGTCCCACCAGCAGAGTAGGAGAGTTCCCCTTTCTCCACAACCTCTATATCCTCACTAGCATTTGTTATTGTCTTTTTCATAATAGCCAGTCTCACTGGGGTGAGATGATATCCTAATGTGGTTTTGATTTGCATTTCCCCAATGCTTCGTGATGTGGACCATTTTTTCATATACCTGTTGGCTATTAGTATGTCTTCCTTTAAGAAATGTCTATTCAGCTCCTTTGCCCACTTTTTAATTGGATTTTTTTTTAACTGTCAAGTTGTTTGAGTTCCTTATATATTCTGGATATTAATCCCTTGTTGGATTTATAGTATGTAAATATTTTTTCCCATTCTCTTGGTTGTCTTTTTACTCTGTTGATTGTTCCCTTTGCTGTGCAGAAGCTTTTTAATTTGATATCCCATATATTTATTTATTTTCTTTTGTTGCCTGTGCTTTTAAGGTCTTATTCATAAAGTCTTTGCTCAGTGCTACATCCTGAAGTGGTTCTCCTATGTTTTCCTCTAGGAGTTTTACAGTTTCAGGTCTTATATTTAAGTCTTTAATCCATTTTGAGTTGAATTTGGTATATGGTGAGAGGTACAGGTCTAGTTTCATTCTTCTACATATGGATGTCCAGTTTTCCCAGCACCATTTATTGAAGAGGCTGTCCTTTCCCCCACTGTATGTTCTTGGTGCCTTTGTTGAAGATTTGTTAGCTGTAAGTACATGGATCGATTTCTGGGTTCTCTATTCTGTTCCACTGATCATGTGTCTGTTTTTAAGCCAGTACCATACTGTTATGGTTACTATAACTTTGCAGTATAATTTGAAGTCAAGAAGTGTGTAATGCCTCCACCTTTTTTCCCCCCTCAGGATTTCTTTAGCTATTTGGGACCTTTTGTTGTTCCATATGAATGTTGTGGGGGGTGGTTCTATTTCCATGGAAAAAGTCATTGATGCTTTGATGAGAATCGTGCTGAATCTGTAGATCATTTTGGGCAGCATGGACATTTTCACATTAATTCTTCTAATCCATGAACATGCAATGTCTTTCCATATTTTGGTGTCCTCTTTAAATTCTTTCAGCAGCAATTTGGAGTTCTCATTGTAGAGATCTTTCACCTCCTTGGTTAAATTGATTCCTAGGGGTCTTTTGTTTGTTCGTTTTGGTAGTCATTGCACATGGCTTGCTTTCTTGATTTCTGCTAGTTCACTGTTGAAATATAAAAATGCTACTGATTTTTGCATATTGATTTTGTATCCTGCATTGTTGCTCTAAGAGTTTTTTGATAGAGTCATTAAGATTTGCTGGGGCCGGCCCGGTGGTGCACTGCTACAGTGCGCCACTTGGGAGCCCAGCGGCGCTCCCACAGAGGGTTCGGATCCCACATACAGACCGGCCGCTCATTGGCTGAGCAAGATGCGGGCGCA
>NW_007728076.1:327660-328088 GCF_000696425.1 Galeopterus variegatus | reverse complement strand
GCAACACCGAGGGTTGCGATCCCGTTGCCGGTCCCGGTCCGGTACAGGCGTGACACTGAGGGTTGCGATCCGTTGCTGGTCACGAAAAAAGACAAAAAGGTAAAAAAAAAAAAAAAAAAGATTTGCTATATATTGGATCATGTCATCTGCAAACAGGAACAGTTTCACTTCATCTTTTCCAATTTGGATGCCTTTATTTCTTTCTCTTGCCTGATTTCTTTGGCAAGCACTTCCTATGTTTAAATAGGAGTGGTGAGAATAGGTATCCTTATCTTGTTTCCCTTCTCAAAGGAAAAGCTTTCAGCTTTTCAGCTTTTCCCCATGCAGGATGGTATTGGCAGTGAGTTTGTCATATATGGCTTTTATTGTGTTGAGATACTTTCCTTCTTTTTTTTTTTTTTTTTTTTTTTTTTTTTTTTTTCCTGTCC
>NW_007728076.1:322504-327419 GCF_000696425.1 Galeopterus variegatus | reverse complement strand
GGCCCCGAGATACTTTCCTTCTGTACCTAATTTGTTAAGAATCTTTATCATGAAGGGATGTTGAATTTTGTCAAATGCTTTTTCTGCATCTGTTGAGTTGTTCACAGAAAAGCCCGGGACCGGATGGCTTCACTGCTGAATTCTACCAAACCTTTAAGGAGGAATTAATACCAATTATTTTCAAACTATTTTTAAAATTTGAAACATAAGCCATTCTCCCAAATTCATTCTATGAGGCCAGTATCACCCTGCTACCAAAGTCAGGCAAAGAAAGAAGACTACAGGTCAATATCCTTGATGAACATAGACACAAAAATCCCCAACAAAATATTAGCAAACAGAATACAGCATCACATTAAAAAGATTATACATCATGATCAAGTGGGATTCACTCCAGGTATATAAGGATGGTTCAACATACACAAGTCAACAAATGTGATACATCACATCAACAAAAATTAATGGAGCCATGTGCTAGGTTGGGAGATAGGAAGATAAATTAGACACTAATTCTGCTCTCAGGGATTCAGTGCTCATGAGAACGCTAAAGCATAAACCTCAATCACTCTGAAAGTAGAAGGTGCTAGAGAAGCTTAGGGGAGGAAAGGTTAATTCTGGCTGGGACAGATGAGATGAAAGAGGTGGGGCCTTCTGTCCTGAGAGAATGTGAATATGCAAAGATGGGGCAAGGGAGTTCCAAGTGGACAAAGGAGTGTGGAAAAATTCATGGGAGTAGGAAAGCCTGGAGGCTGTATAAGGAACAGAGTGAGCTTCAGTCTGGGTGGAGCCCAGAGTACTGAAATAGTGAGGAGGTCTTAAACTTCAATAAGGTGAGCTGTGACTGGACCATGGGAGACCTTGAATGCCTGGCCGGGGAGTTCAGACAAGGTCAGATGGAGATACTAAGGAGCCATGCTCCTGGAAGAGTAAGCCACCAGCAGTGCATAAGATGGATTGAAGAGGACAATACGGGGACAGAGAGGCCAGTTAAGAAGCCATCATAGGGGTTTAGAGGAGAGGTAATGGGGGCCTGAACTCAGGGCAGTGGTGGTGGAAAGGTAAGGAGTGGATGAACATGAGAGAGATGGGGGAGGTAAGGCCAACAGGAACCCGGAGCTTACTTGACTGAGAAGTGGGTAGGAGTCATTAAAGAAAACAGCCAGTGCTGTTAGGAGTTGGGACATAGACCCTGCCCTCCAGTAGACCTTGCAAACCCAGAAGCTAAAAGGGACCAGGAGGTCCCAGAGAACTGAGGAATAGTGGACAGTAGAGGGTGGTGATGTGTTTTTATAAAGATAGTAACCTTTAACTAAAAAACAGAAACCAGCAGCATACAGCAGAACAAAACCCGTTCCTATTTCCCCTTCCTGTAGACCCATTTGTGATGTGTACCGTGGGGTTTCACTCGCACAGTGGGATGAAGAAACGAATGGCTCTTGTGCCAGGGGCAGCTGTAGTCTCTGGATTGCTGTCCTCATCAGATATACCCGACTGTGGCACATCCACACCCAAACCCAGGTTCCCCGGTTATATTCAGTCTGCAGAGTGGATGGTTAGGAGCATCCCCTGCTCTGGGGGTTTCTTCATCTTAAACCTCAACCCCATAATCTGAAGGTTTACCTCGACTTATCATTGATAAGGCCAGAAAACCCATTTTAGACTGAGTAAGGGGAGGATCTTACTCTAGGCCATGTTATTTTCAAAGAACAGCAGGTCTGATTTTCTCTGAAATGTTCTGATAGCTGATATAAATCTTTCTTTGTAATTATGCATTAGCAATTCTTTTGTAAAGTTCCCTTGGCCTGTGCATCCAACCTCATCAGTGAAACCTTCTAGAACCAAATGCCTTCAGGACCTGTACTCCTAGGTACAGAGTAAGCCCTGACAGGGCTTCCCATGAGTGAGCTGCCCCCTCTGTGCAGGGATGGATGGTGCCGTAGGGCCCTTTCTGCAGAACAGTCACTCCCCACGTGGTCACTGTGAGCACATGCCTCAGAGATGAAACCCCACTGGGAGAGATGATGAACCATGTTATGTCTCTTCTGGAGAGCTGGGATTGGTAGGAGTAAAAGAATTGAGAGGAAAGGCAGCAAAACAAGGACCTGGGCATTTGAAAGAGATTTAGAGAACCAGCACCCAGGTGGGGAAGTATTTACCATGGGGAGCCTAGGACATGACAGACAAGCTTTGGCCCACTCTCCCATGCCACCTGGGGACCTGCCTCCCGGCCATCATCCAGAGACTCACTTGGTAACCATACAGTGAGGTCCTTGGTTGTGATACTGTATTCAGTTTTTGCCTGGTCATGACATTCCAGTCTTTATTTTTTTTTTTTTAACCCAAAAAAACATCTGTTTTAATCTGCTTAACTAAAATAAATCTTTGTGTCTCTGTCATTGTGCCTTCTGTTAAACAAGATGGTTATTCAAAGTAGGTGGGAAAGAACCTGCTTTTGATTACACAGTGAATTTGCTGGACAAAGAAAACATCATTGAACTGAGTCTCCAGTCAAAATACTGACAGCTGTGATGCTAAATGCTAATGGCAGATGGAACTACTTTTACTTTGCTGCTTTAAGTGGCTCTTATGGCTCTTGTGAGTAGCGATACTCATGGTCCTCTCTACCCCAGCTCTAGTCAGGGGACTTAGTGACCTCCTGACTCGTTGGGTAGGATTCTCTGAACCCCAATAACATCGCCAGTAGCTTGCAATACACCAACTTGAGAATTAGCAACCCAGGCAGGGAGGTAAGGGCCTGCTTAAAGAAAGAGTTCATGTCAAATTCATTCGTATTATTCATTTGGCCAATTTTTGTTGAATATCTAATCCAGGTTAGATCAGATGTGTCCTCATCCAAGGAGACATAGATGAATAAAATACAATTTTCAGGAAGCTCACAGTCTGGGAAGAGGAGAGAAGTTATGAAATACTGTACATAATTATAATACAACATGATATGTAGATACAGTTGTTGTTTTCTTATGAAATATTAAAGTGTTGCAGAAATTTTAGAAAACACAGAAAAATAAAAAAGCCAAAAGGGAAGGAAAACAACTTGTTCAAAATCACACTCTCCAAACAATCACAGTTGACATTGTAGCATATTTCCTTAATTTTTACATTTTTCCTGCTTCCTTTTCACTCAATACTAAACGTTTGTCTGTGTCATAAGCGTAATTTTATGGCTATATAAATCTGTTATAAGAATATAACATAATTAATTTAGACTGACTTTGTCTCCGTACATGTTAAGAGTTGTTTGCAGTTTTTCACTGAACAACTTTTTGTACACATACTCCTTCAACTTGTAAAATTCAGCCCCACAAATTCTTTCCAGCCCTTCAGCATGAAAAGCATTAAGCAATGAGTTTGATGGGCTTTTTCTTGAAAAGAGATTCCATCCACTGTTCCTCTCCCATACTTGCTGCCTATTTGAGAAGAGTTCAGAAAACTGAGTAGGAGATAAAGGATCAGAGAAGGAGGGAGTGTTTCAGTCAATGGGAACAGGATTTGCAAAGGGCCTGAGGTAGAAAGAGCATGTTGAGTTTATGTTAAGTGAAATATGGCTGGTGTGGCTGTAGTAGAGACAGGAGAGAAGAAAGTGGCATGACATGAGGCTGGGAAGCAGAGGAGGGGGAGGCAGGGGCCAGATCTTACGCGTGCTCATAGATCATGGTACAGTTTTAGGTTTTTATCCTAGGAGCAAGAGAAGCTTTTGAAGGATTTAGGAGATAAGATTGGCAGGACTGGTGATGCAGAAATAAATAGTTCAGGAGCTAATGACAGGTGACATATGAATTATGATAGGTTATTCTGGTATCAGGTAGATCCCCCAACTGTGTCATGGCTCAAATGCAATAGAAGTTTATTATTGCTTTAGAGTCAAAGTGTTCCTGGTCAGCTGGAGAAGATCTGCTGCACACAGTCATTCAGGGTCACAGGATGCTGGTGGCTCTGTTATCTTTAACAGATGCCTTCCAGAGTCTCCCTGCAGGTTATCTCTATCCTGTGAACCAGAAGAGGGAAACAAAGTGTGGAGGACAGTTGGAAGGTTTGTAAGGCCCACCACCAGGAGTAGCACAAATGGGTACTTTTTCACATTCCTTCTAGTCACATGGCCACTCACAACTACAAGAGATGCTGGGAAGTACAGCCTCATTGGACACGCAGGAAAAGGAAGGACACAGGCTTTGTGAGCGGCTGTCAGTGTCTGCCACAGTCAATCCAGAGAAACGCAGAAGGGTGAAAACCTCCTTTCCGGGCTGCCCTGGTTCTTTAGAATAATTACCAACACTGACATTTAAGTTACTGTATTCTTTCTCCTTTATTGCACCAAGCCACTCTACCCCACTTCCCAGCTAAAAAGGTTCTAGAACTTATTGTGAAACGTGCACCTTTGAGTAGATGCCCCACCTCGAGATGTTGACAAGCTGCCATGATACAAGCAGCCTTCCAAATATAACAAGTGGTCTAGTTAATAAGAATATCTTGTCTGGGATTTTAAAAAAGAATATGATAGCGTCACCTGACCTGGCAGCTTAGTGGAGATTAAAGGCAGTAATCCTTGTAATCATATCAAATTATAACCCATTATGACTAGACTCATTAATCGATCCTTTCAAGCAACGAGGAGAGCATTGTGGTGTTGATAAGAGATGCCACACCAAGAAAAAGCAAGCACAAGTTCTTTTCCTTACCTTTTTTAGACACAGATAATACCGGGGAGTCCAGTGTGGAGCCTGTGCAAGTAACAAGTCAATAACAACGTAGCTTTGGACTTTGTGCTGTGGTCAAGTGTATTTTCTGTCATTTGTCAGACGTTTCTATCTGTAGAATGTGCTATCACATTACAACAGGCTAGAAAAAAATAATCTCCCACAACCTGACCGAGCTTCTCAGCAGCAGGAGAGAGCTG
>NW_007728076.1:317004-322042 GCF_000696425.1 Galeopterus variegatus | reverse complement strand
AGGCTAGAAAAAAATAATCTCCCACAACCTGACCGAGCTTCTCAGCAGCAGGAGAGAGCTGACACAGCCAGCACGGGTGGATTCTAGAAACCTCCCTCCTAACAACAACCTTCGTGTTGCAATTACAGCGGAAAGGTTAATTCTGAAAGAGGAAAGTATTTAAGGGTTTGCCAGCTGAGAAATAATAACACAGCAGAGCAGATTTTCTCGAACGAGGCAGTCTGGCGTAACAGCAGGCAGAGGTGTGCTCTTGTTAAGAGGTGATCCTTGGGACCCACAGTATCAGCTCGATTCCCACCCTGCCATTGGTGGGGTACTGACTGGCCATGTGGAAGGGCATCGGGGAAACAGGGACTCTGCCCCCCGTAATCATTCAGGGAGCCAGGCTAATGTGTCTTTAGGCAGATTTCTTAATCTCTTTGAGCCCCACTTTCCCCATCTGTAGAATGGAAGTAATAGTAGTACCTGTCTCATAGGATTATTGTGAAAAATAAGTGATTATGTTTACAAAATGTTTGGCTTAAAGCATGTTATTTCCCCCTCTAATGTGTTCTAAAGGCTATTTTTGCATAGCCGGGTACCCTCCTGATATCAAGGTATTCTGAACATCAGTGTTAGGTATGTGGATCTGGTACCTTTTCAGGGGACTCTGTGGCACATTCGAGAGCTTGGTGAAGTTTTCTTAAGCATCACTGCCGTCTCTTGAGAGAAAAAGAAAAAAAGAGAGTCTGCGATGCCTCAATTACATTTCCTCTTCCCATGTGCTATGTTTGTAATGTCAGAACCAGCCATGGAAGGCTGTCATTCCAAAACATGTTCTTAATGTCACTCTCTGCCTAAGGCCCACAGTCCCATGCAGGAAGTCCCCAAAATGTGCCACCAGCAGCAATACCACCATCAGCAAATTCATGACGCAAGTGTGTGCTCAAGTGAGTCTGAAAGAGGTTTGCTAATAAATAGGTTAGAGAAGGATTCGCACGTAATTTCTCTTCCCTCGGGACTACTGTCACTTCTATGGTTCCAGTTTCACAGAGACTGGAGGTTGCTTCCTTCCACCTTTTGCTATCTTAAACTCTTCCGCTTCTCCCCTGAACTGCCTGTGCTCATCAGAGGAATCCAGCCTTTCTAGTATGCACCCAGTCTTGTCCTCTCCAGCAAGCCTGACTTTATGGGGGCGTCAGGCAAAGAGTAATAAAGGGAGCGGAGGAAGCTTACAGTCCGTTCCTGGGGAAGTGAGGAGTAGCCCCCGGGTCTCTCTCCATGCCTGGGTCCTCTCTCTCCCTCCTCTCCTCCCCCTCCTCTTCCTCTCCCTCCCGTTCCTCCCCTCCTCGTCCTCCTCTGCTATCTCCCCCTTCTCTCTGTCATTCTCACTCTTGACTTCTCTCCCCGCCTGCATCTCTCTGTCCTTGGCTGCCTTGCAGTAGGCGAGGCCCTGCTGGCCAGAGAAGGAGTCATGGTTGGGAGTTGAGTGGCTGCAGGAGCTGTCAGGCACCATGGCACAGCCATGGAGACAGAGTGTTCACCCTGCTGTGTACTTAGGCAACACCCTTTTGTTGATGGAACTAAAGGTCCATTCAGTCCAGTTCTCTTCCTCTGCCTCCCTTGCTCTAGAACAGTCTTTAGTGCCTGTTAGGGACTGTGTGCTTGCTGCCCACGGTCCTCCTCAAAGGAAGATGCCAGCAGGAAGAGCTACACGTGAGCAATTCAAGGGAAAGCAGATGGATACTTGCAGAAAATGGTGTGTAGGACCTCATTTTTCCTTGTGTTTTCAGGAGAGAAATGACAGGGAGTGTTTTTCTTCAGCTTGCTTTTCAGACGCTTTCTCCTGGAATGCTGTGGCTTTTTTTTTTTTTAATGTAAAAACTGAGCTCAGGGTCCAAAGTCCAAGCTGGCATAGGCAGTCATCATGATGCTCTTGCTCTCCCTAGTGGTGCTACGATGAAAACTCGGCTTTTCAGCCCCTCACCTGTATCTTTCCTCCAGGTGTATTTAGAGATGACACCAGCCTGCCCCCCTCATGCACGTGGGCATCAGGTGTCATATCATTTGAGCTGGATTAGCGCACGCCTCTCCCTGACAGGAGTATACAAGGCTGCAGTATCCTAGTCTCCAGCCCCTCTCAGTAGCCCTGCCTCTCTTCCTCCAGCCAGTTATAAGGACAAGTAGCAGATACGCAGGTAACTCCTTGAAGACTTCAGTGTCCTCAACAGTCAGCTTTGCCCCAAGGGCAAAATCCAGCCCCAACTCAGGGAAAGCACTGGACTGCAGGCCTGGCTCCTTGACTGTTCTTGGCTGTGACCCCATTTACCAGGATTTGAAATTCTAAACATGCCCTGGATACATGCTGGAGAGTTCTGTGAGTAAACTTTGTGAGCTAGGTCAGCAGGCTGGGCAATGTAGGGATGAGGCTTTCTGCTCCCTGGAGAACTGTGAACCAATGCTACAGACTTTCCATCTCCCAGCTTACTCTGTGCCTGTGGATCCTCTATAAAGACCATCTAGAAGGCTGAGGAAATCAGGCTATCCCTAAAGCATAGACTTGCAAACACAGGCACCCATCCCAAGTCAGCATGCATCTCCCCAGCTCTCTCTCTCTCTCAGACAATGAACTTAGATGGTGGAGGAGGCAGAGTACTTTCCTTTTGTCCGTGTGTGTGTGTGTGTGTGGTGCTACTGATACCATCGATTCATGTTCTCCTGTTCTGAGAAGATACATAGGCTTCCAAAAATACATAGTGTGTCAACTCTGGGAAGGATCTAGCGGCTTTCGTTTGCCTAGTTCATACATTATATTTTAATGTTTCGTAGCTTTTAACCTTTTATTGAAATATAATAGCTGTACAGAAAAGTGCACATAGCAGAAAGGGAGCAGGTGAAGAACCAGTCTTGCCAGTGATGAAGCCCCTTGTCCCCTCTCAGTCACAGCCCGTTCCCGTTCCTCCCACCTTCCTGGGGGAATCACCACCCTGACTGCTAACAGTTTTTGTTTTCTCCCCGCAGAAATGAAATCATATAGTATGTATCTTACGTCTGGCTCTTCTTACTCGACATCATGTTTGTTTCCTGTAGTTGTAGATCCTTCATTTTCATTGATGTACACCTTTGGTCCTCATGTTTTGATAATGTATTTTCTCCAAAGAATTGGGTTCTCTCCTTCCACCCTTTCCCAGCTGCCTCTGCTTCCTCTTCTTTTAACCGGCCTCTCTCTTCCTGCCTCATCAGTGTAAGTTTTAAAAGGCAAAAGAACTGGAGACAATTGAGAGGTCCACGGCATTATTTAGTTTGGCCAAAGGATGGTAGAAGGCGCCCAGGCAGATGCTTCCTGCAGAGCAGCCCCAGGGAGGGACAAGAGGCTCTGGGTTCACCTGAATGTGTTTGGCTGATGTGTTTCTTTTCTTCTTCCTAGGTGTGCCTGAAGCTGAAGTCACTTGGTTCAGGAATAAAAGCAAACTGGGTTCCCCTCCCCATCAGCATGAGGGCTTCTGGCTGCTCCCGAATGTGTCCTCCTCGGATCAGGGCCTGTACTCCTGCAGGGCAGCCAATGTTCATGGACAGCTGACTGAGAACACCCAGCTGCTGATCCTAGGTAAACACCTCGGAACAGCTGCCTCTGGTGGACCCTGTGGGGGGCGACTGTCTAACCTGCCCTGTTCCTCCTTTTTTCCCTGATCAAACTAAGGACATCAAAGTATCTGTATCCCTTTACTTCTCCTCACTTTAGGGCCTTCCAGTAGTAATAACGCAGACTTTGGGGCCAGGCCGACATGAGCTTGAACCCTGACCCTACCTCTTACTAACAGTATGGCCTTGGGCAAGTTACTTCACCTGGCTAAGCCTTAGATACCGGTCGCCTGTGAAGCGAGGACAGCCCACCTTGCAGCAGGCAGCCAGGGTGTCAGATAGAGGTAACAGAAGTAAAGCGCTTATTCTTAACTCCTGTGTTAAAGACTTCTTTCAGAATCAGATGAAAACTATGGATTATCCCTCTAGAAATATTCATACATGCAAAATTCTTCATAGAATTCCAGGAAGTTCATAGTCTAGTCTACCTCAAGTGTCCACATGCACCCCCAAACATAGGAACCCCTGATTAAAGAGTCTAGCATGGCTCCTGGCATAAACTAGGAACTTAAAAACAACGCGACGTGCTGGGACGCCATCTCCACGTGATGTTGTCCAGTGCTGGACTCAGCCAAGTTGCCAGTTACAGCCTTTTTTGCCACTTGGACTAGGGCCACTCTGCATTTTCTCCACTGAGTCTGGGGGATGGCAGGATACAGTAAAAAATCACTTTTTTTTTCTGGCTTACTCAAAAAAAAAAAAATTATTAGAGAACTTATTTTAGCTTTCTCACCAAGAGAAAGCTGTTATTCTAAGGGGAAAAAAGTGAGCAATAGTAATTACATGCTACGCATACATACATACACATACATTATGCATTTCTTCAGGGAAAAATAATTAAATGTTACACTACTATTTTCACACCCAAAGTTGATGATACTAAAACATAGGTTCTCTATGTTTTGAAATCTGCTCACTCAGATTTCAGAGAGGCCCAGATGGGTTTTCATCTCACTGATGGCTGCATAAACATCCGGCCATCTTAGGAAGCCACAGAAAATTGGCTCAGAGAAAGATGTCATTTGTTTTGCGTTGGGTTTCATCCAACCAAGCTGCTAATCTGGAGCCCAGGGACTGTGGCCCCACACTGAGTTATGGTGCTTACTGATGAGATTTTTCCTCCCTAATAACCCTTCCCCATTGCCTTTGCTAACAAAGTTGAAAGTCTAAGATGTGAGGCTGCTACTGTGTCCTCGCCAATGAAGTGTGCGTGTCTGTGAGAACCAGCTCACAGAACTCTAATATAGTGTGACCGTGAACATGGTATTGGAAGAGCACAAAGTCTTCCCATTCTAATCAAACTTGCTGGGAAAAAAAAATCACTGTTAAGACTCTTAAGTTGAGGACTTTTCTTGGCCAGGCTTAGTTTAGTAATCAGAGTTTGTTAGTTTTTAATAGGCACTTTATGAACATAGAA
>NW_007728076.1:304721-316620 GCF_000696425.1 Galeopterus variegatus | reverse complement strand
CAGTGGCTTGGTCATTGCTGGGCTGGGTGCAGATGTCAGGGGTGTGTGGCAAAAGCCCTCGTCCCCCCACTATCCCAAAACTGAGATTTCATGCCAAGTTCTGTGACTTAACCTGTAGTGTGAAGACTTGAAGTGTATTGAGACAGACTTTCATTCATTTACTCATCTGGTCATTGGAGCAATAGTCATTAAGTGTTGCCTCTAAGTCCCATGTCATCTGGACACTGGTAGAGCTTTAAGACAAATACAAGAGGTTACCTCTGCCCCTGAGGAATTTATATTTTTTCTGGAAAGTTCAAATCGATATGCACCAAAGAAGAAAAATACTGTAGAAGCTGTAAGGACATTAGGAGGGGCTGACATTTGGCCCAAGGAGAGCAGATTGTTTTTGAAGATGGGACCTAGCATCCCCTTTCTCCTCTTAGTAAACAGCAAAGGCTTCTGAGTTTCAAGAAGAAATATTAAGAAGAGGGGAGAAAGAAAGACTAACTTTGAGTAAACTGCCACCATCAGTTCCTAAAATCATGATATTCCAGAGTAGAAAGAGATCTTGGAAAGGAACTTCATTTATAGATAAGGAAACTTAAGGCTCAGAGGGATTAAATGATTTGCCCAAAATAGTGAATGAAAGAGCCATAGCTCAAACTAAGGATTCCTGAACCCAGGCATGGTGCTTTTCCCTATACCATATGAAGAGAGATTTTTGTGGGGTTTTTTAATTATTATTATATTTTATATACAGTCGTTGCTCAGTATCCCTGTGAGATTGGTTCCAGGACCTCCCACACATACCAAAATCCAGGGATGCTTAAGTCTCTGATATAAAATGGTGTAATATTTATATATAACCTACCCACATCCTTCTGTTTACTTTCAATCATCTGTAGGTTACTTATAATACCTGATATAATGTAAATGCTATGTGAATAGTTGTTATACTGTATCATTTAGGGAAGATTAGTTGTTATACTGTGTTGCAAGGAAAAAATGATTAGTTGTTATACTGTATTGCAAGGAAAAAAAAGTCTGTACGTGTTCAGTACAGATGCAATTACTTTTTTCAAATATTTTCAATCTGCATTTGGTCGAATTCACAGATGCAGAATCCCCAGATACAAAGTGTCTACCGTGTATGTGTGTGTATACACATATATATGAATATGTATATGTGTGTGTATACACATATATATGAATATGTATATGTGTGTATATGTATATATAATCTCAAGTTCATCATTTTTTTCTCTATGCAATGGTCTTTGGTAGTCAAAGGCAGAAAGATGGAAGGTATGTTTCTGAAGTAGACTCAGGCACCATCATGACTTGTCTATTTGCCATCCCTAATAAAGTGCCTAACAAGATGCCAAGCACATAGTAGGGCCCTCCCTGAATGCTGTTGAAAGGAGCATCAATCACAAGAGCAATGCTCCTGCTTCTCCTACTCCAGCAAGTGCTCTGGAGAATAAGGTGGGAGCTGACCTTGGAGTGTGAAATGCGGTGATACAGGAAGAGTGCGAAGGGGCTCTGCTGCTTTTCCAGCAGAGTCTGAGGTCATCCCACCACTAAGCTCAGCAGGTGCTTGCCTCCTTATTTGTCCAGTGGAAATGATAAGCAAGCCACTATAGTTCCCATTTGTATCACTTTTGGCACTGGTGAGCTGTGACCTCTGATGACTTCAGCCCTGACTCCATGCAAGCTTTTGAATAACAAACCATCTCATAATAAACTTTTCTTTCTGTTCTGCTTATCTGGTTCCTTCTTGGGCATAGAAATCCAGAACACAGAGCAGATTAACTTGTCAACTTCACAACCAGATCTTTTTCTTCATAGAAGAAGCCACTCATAGGGTCCTTTTAAATAAGAAATTCCTGTGGCACATCTCTACCTGTTGGTATAATAACAAAGTGCCTCTCTCTAAAGGATAAGAGTTAAATAAATAAATGGAATGAAAACTATTTAGCATGGGACTTGGCAGATAGTAAATGCTAAAGTTGGCTTTTTTAAAAAGTGTCTTTTTAATATGATTTAATTTACCTACAGACTTGTAGAGACCCAATGGCACTGTGATATAAAGTAAGGAACTCCTGAAACTAACATGCCTGGTTCTTAATAATGCCCTTATTATTTCAGGCATCAAATATTAATTTTGAAATTAATATTTGATTAATTTTTGAAATTAATATTTGACTCACCTTCATTGGTACACTTTTCTATAGGAAAAATGATGTTAAAAGGAAACAGCAGCAATGCCCATCTTATCTACCCACACATGTACATACACACACCTCTGGTCTTCCCTTTAAGCCTGAGTGCTTAAACCTGTCTGATTCGCCATCTGCCTTCTCACAGATCCCCCCCAAGTCCCCACACAGTTGGAAGACATCAGGGCCTTGCTCTCAGCCACTGGACCGAACCTTCCTTCGGTGCTGATGTCTCCTCTGGGAACACAGCTGGTCCTGGATCCTGGGAATTCTGCTCTTCTCGGTGAGTCCGGCCTTCTGAAACATTGGGCAGAAATCCAGGGCTGGACAGGATTTATGGATGGGTGACTGCTTGCAGGTGGGAGGGAGGCAGCAGCGGGGGGTGGCCAACAGGAAATCGCTAAATTGCCTGCAGAATCCAGACTCACCAGTGGAAACTTGGCTGACTTTCCATATGAGGTGAGTGCAGTTCTTGGTCTGGACTCTATAGCTTGTCTCGATTCCAGCATGGCTCCATTCTGAATCCTCCTGGGCTGATGCCACAGTCCAGATCCTCTCGATCCAGACTGACTCGTGAAACTTTGTGAAAGACACAGCATTAAAGAACAGTCCCTGGATCTCCTCTCCCCTTGCTAACCATTCCCCAGTACTCCCCCATGACCTTCTCCCACCTAAACTAGACCTACAGTCAGCTTTCAAGGAGAAAGCTGCAGTATCAGCACCTGCTAGGAGCCAGAGGATTCTATTTAAGCCACAGCCTTCTGTAGGTAGAGCCTAAAACCAACCCAGATAGACTCTTCAAGGCAAGTGTTTAAATATTTCCACCAGGTACAGCCTCCCTGGCATCTATCATTGGGAACCTTCAAGTTACTGGCCACACATCTGGTGCCCTCTGGGTGCAGGGAGTTGTGTGAGGGTGTCCGAGTCCTGGGCTCTTCATATCAAAATTATGGAGGTGCTAGAGGAAACTCCACGTTCCCATCATGACCTCTGGAGGTGGTAAGGGTGGAGAAGAATTCTTCTGCCTTCCAAAGCCCTGAGCGGGGAGGAAAGCCTATGCACACGTTTGTGCAAGGAGTGTATGGGAAATATCTATACCTGCCTCTTCATTGTGCTGTGAACTTAAGACCCAAAACTGCTCTTTAAAAAAGAAAAAAAGGCCTAAGGGTGGAGAAGAATTCTTCTGCCTTCCAAAGCCCTGAGCGGGTAGGAAAGCCTATGCACGCGTTTGTGCAAGGAGTGTATGGGAAATATCTATACCTTCCTCTTCATTGTGCTGTGAACTTAAGACCCAAAACTGCTCTTTAAAAAAGAAAAAAAGGCCTACAAAGTGGGGGAGATTTTCATGCTAATTCTAGATGACCTCAAATGTTGATAACAGTAGCTAGAATTATTCCCTTGACTCAAAGTTTAAAGTTTCTCTATTCTTTTTCCTGCCAAATAGCAAAGAATAGGACAATGGGTTTGCAGTCATATTGGTAATAACTTATCAACATGGCCTGCCATCTTTAGGATTAGAGCACAGAAAGAGTATCTTCCATTTTCATTATCATCTGAAATTAGTGAAGAATCCTCATAGCTTATCGGTATATAGAAAAGTTTCTGATTTTTCTATTTCTGATCTGAGTAAAAATAAGACACAGATATGGTAACAAGTAGCCCTGTTCTGTTCCCATAACTTGTACAAGCATGGCATTGACTTTTTCCACATGATGTTAATCAGAATTCATAGAAGGTTCAAATTGCATATTTTCTTTGGCTTACGAATGGTAAACTTTTTCCACATTAAATGTGTGCATTGTGAACTTCTTTATTTTAGACTCATCACTATAAGAAATTATTATAACTGTTAATTACACCCCAGTCACTGGTAGGGTATACAGCAATTGTTTATTTTCAAAGTTCAATAACTCTTTGAGTCACTCGGGTGCCATTCAGCATGCTGGAAAACTTAACCTGCTCATATTTTTCTGTTATGGCTTTACTTTCTCCTTTATTCTGGAATAATATTTTGTCTCATTTTAGCAATGGGCAATAAGAATTTACTGTGCTTTATGCTGCTGGATTCCATTGGTAGTTTATGATGCTTTGTTACCTTAGACTGGCATTTAAATGTAACAGTTAAGAGACACCCTAATACCCTAGTCCACATCCAGACCGCTCCATTGGAATGACACAGTAAGTCAGTCTCCATAAAGTCCCTGAAGGTCTGCCTGGACAAAATGGACCCTAGAGGTGAATGTCAGAGTTGCGCCAGCACTAGGGAACTAGGGGTGATCTCCATGGAGTTATGGAGATGAATTAGGGCGTGAAGCCAAGTACCAGGACTCTGGGAAGTCAGTTATTTGAGACAGACCAGAGCTGAGCACAGAAGAAGAATGGGTGAGATTCGAATAGGCAGAAAGGAAGAGAAATGGGTGCTCCATGTGAGGAAGATGCACCCTGAGATGAAGATGCATGGATTGCTATCAGTTATCTGTTCAGAAACAGCTGTAGAGCACCACTGCTCTAAGACTGATGATGGGCGACTGAAATGGGACAGAAACTAGGCCTTCAAAATGTGCAAGCCTCAGCCAGAGCTCGTCCACTCAGATTTGGCTTAGACCCTCACCCCAACTATCCTAATGCCCTCCTGGTATCCTGAGCTCCCAGACCCTCACCCCAACTATTCTCACACCATCCCTCCTTCCTGAGCTCCCCAAACCCTCCCCCCCAAATTCGCATACCTCCCTCCATCCTGAGCTCTCCCAGAGCCTCACCTCAGTAATCCCCATACCTCCCTCCACCCTGAGCTCCCCTAACCCTCCTCCCAACAATTCTCATACCTCCGCCATTCCTGAGCTCCCCTGCTAGTGACTCGTCCTGCTCCCGTTTGGACAGGTTCCCATCCCTGGCTCCAACAGGTGGCTCTTTTAGACCACAGTGTGTGCTCTGGGCACACGACATAAGCCAGGGAGGCCAGAGAGGAGGTTTTGTGAGGGTCATTAAGAAATTAGAACACTTAAGTGGCATCAGATTGCAGAGGGCCTTGAAAGCTGGACTAAAGAAGTAGATTGACTATGTGGGAAATGGGCACAGGCTTTCAGAGGGTTTTTAAGTAGGAGAATGACATCGTGAAAGTAATGTTTGGGAAGAATTAATCTGACATTCCATAGGAATAATCAATAGTGGGAGAGATTTAACGAAGAAACCCTATTTTGAGGGTAACAGATATTCTAGACCAGGATGGAGATACGTGGCAAAGATCCTGCTAGTAGCTCCTCCCACAGCCAAGACATCCCTTTACACTCAGCGCAGGTACTGCCTTGGAATTCATTTTAACATTCCCACCAAGCCTGGTGGCAGTTGATATCCAGAAACAGTCATGATGCTCTTTTACACTCAGCCCAGGTACTGCCTTGGAATTCATTTTAACATTCCCACCAAGCCTGGTGGCAGTTGATATCCAGGATGAAAGCCATTTGCCAACCCTGGTATAGTGTGAGAGTCCAGTGATTGCAGTTCTCCCATGAACGAGGTTAGCTGGCTGTCACAGATTCAGGGAACTTCAAGGTTCTGTGGCACAGGGACAGTAGCTCATGGACCTCGATTCTCATGTTTTCATGGAAGGAAGGGAAGAAGGTAGAGTTGGGGTTTTTGAAGCCATGTATTGGAGCTACTGTTCTTCATTAAGACCTGAGTGTTGAGATTCCCAGTAGGTGAGTCTATTCCAGAAAGGGCTGTTTTGGTTATCAGACCCTCTGGCATTGATTTTAGTTCAAGCCACTGCTACAGCTTTCCAGAAGGAATGTTGATGGACCAGTACATGCATGGGCTCATCTGGGCCTCACTTTTCATAACCATAAAATGAAAACAGGACTAGAGAGTCCCTTGCCACTCCCCCACTCTTGACTCTGTGGCTTAGAAATGGAAAATAACCCGTGGAGGCTCTTCCATGCAAAGTGGACCCAACCTAACTGGATCCATTTTCCCAGAAAAGACAGTGCTCATTTTTTTTTGGTCCTTGTTTACAGCTATCCTTTTTGCAAGGAGGCCAAAACCATGCCAACTGCTCTGGAGGGCAAGGCCAGTGCCCACACTACCAGCTTTGGTGGTCCAGGCTCAAGTAGTACTCCACAGGGCTCCATTTATAGAGCAGCAGCATTTCAGGCCTCCCTGCTGCACCTAAAACTTTTTGCAGACTTCTGTTAGATATTATTTTTGGCCACTAAAGCCCAAGACTAATATTTGTCACAGTATCATTTATAGGGCATTAGCATTGATATTTTTGAAAAATAACTTTTATTGGAGATTTTAGTATAAGAGCAATACATCTTCATTGTAAAACAGTTAAAAATGGAAACAAAAAGAAAAAATAAAAATTATCTATAATTACCTAACCCAGAGAAAATCAGGGCAAATACCATTTTCCTAGACATTAATATACATATTGTACATATCTTTTGTCTAAAATGAAATGTACTTTATATACGGCTTGTAACTTTTTTCATTTAATGGTATATAACAATATCTTTCCGTGTCTCTAAATGGTCTTCAGCAATTTCATTTTTAATATCTGCATTTGTGGGAGGTACTGTATCTTATTCAACTAGTTCTCTAATGTTGGACTTTTAGGGTCTTTGCAATATTTTACTATTATTAGAAAAAATAGATATGATGAATATTCTTGTTTCTAAATCCTTGTGTGCATTCCTGTTGACTTAGGTTTTATTCCAAGAAGTGGAATTACTGTGTCAAAAGCTTTATATCTTAGGTTTTTACTACATGTTGTCCAATTGCCCTTCCACAAAGTTTTGCCTATTTTATACGCCCACCAGCACCGTACGAGGGTTCCCCTTCCTCCAAAATGTTATCGACACTCGGTATGACCAGGAGTCTTTACATTTACCTTTTAACTTGTGAATACCCAATGGCATAAAATTCAATATGAAAAATGGTATAAATACATTTTTATTTTTATTCCTTTGGTTATGTGATTTTAAATAGCTTTGGTTTTTATGTTTATCATTTATATTCATTTATGAATTGCCTATTCAGGTCTTTTGTTCATTTTTTGATAGGTATTTATCTTTTTTATTCATCTGTGAGATACAAGTACATATTTATATATGTTTGACATATATTTGACAATTTGACAGTTGATATACCAGTACACTAAATAATATATATTTAAAATCTAAAACGTTATGTTTTGATATACACCTGTAAATCCATCGCCACCATCAACATCATGAGGGCGTTCATCATTCCCAAAAGTTACTTACCTTGGACCCCTTGGTAATTGCTCCCTCACCCCCTGCCGCCCCCACAACATCACCACTCCCACCCCAGGCAACCCCCGATCTGCCTTCTGTCATTGTTGACCAGATTGCATTTTCTAGAAAGTTATATTAAAATAATCATACTTTGGGGGAATTTGGCTCCTTTCACTCAGGACAATAATTTTGAGATTCTCCCATTTTGTAACTTGTATCAATAGCGCATTTCTTTTTATTGCTGATCAGCATTCTAATGTATAGTTATCCTATAGTTTGTTTAATCATTCACCTGCTGAGAGACAGGACGGTCATTTCTAGTTTCTAGTTACTACAGATAAAGCTGCTGTAAATATTCGTGTATGTTAGTCTTTGTGTGAACGCATGCTTTCATCCCTCTTGATTAACCATCTAGGAGTGAATGTCTGGATCACACACTATGGTGGGGGTATGTTTAACCCTTTAAGAAACAGCCAAACTGTTTTCCAAAGTGGTTGTACTTCTTTACGCTACCACCAGCAGTGTAGGAAAGTCCCGGGTTCTCCATATCCCCACCACATCTTGCTATAGTTGATCTTTTTAATTTTAGACATTCTACCATGCGCGTAGTGATCTCTCATGGTGGTTCTAATCTGCATTTTTTAAATAACTAATAGTGTTGAGCATCTTTTCCTGTGCTTATTTGCCATCCTGATTTCTTCTTTGATGAAATGTCTACTTAGTTTTTTAGCTCTGTTTTTTTTTAATTGGGTTGTTTATTAAATTTTGAGAGTTCTTTATGTTTTTTGAATACAATATCCTTTATTAGATATATGATTTCCAAATACTTTGACCCAGTCAGTGGCTGTCTTTTTAATCTCTCAACTGTCTTTCAAAGAGTAGAAGATTTTGATTTTGACGAAATTCGACTTATTAGATTTTTTCTGTTATAGATCATTCTTTTGGTGGTGTATTTAGAAATCTTTGCTACCCCAATGTTTCAGAGATTTTCTGCAATGTTTTCTTCTAGAAGTTTTGTAGTTTTAGGTTGTATAGTTAGGTTTATAATTTATTTTAAGTCAGTTTTTGTATATGATGTGAGATATATATTGAAGTTCATTTTATGCTTGTGGATATCCAACTTGTTCACTACTTTTGGTTGAAAAGATTATCCTTTTTCCAGTGAATTCCATTTGAACCTTTATGGAAAGTCAGTTATCCTTACATGTGTGGGTATATTTCTAGGCTCCCTATTTTATTTCACTGATGTATTTGACTCTTTACACCAATACCACATTCTCTATTATGCACTATGAACCGTAAGGTCTTCCCGTCTGGCTGGTGGGAGCAACTGCTGTTCCCTACCTCGTGTGATCATTAGCTACTAGGACATCTAATCTTTCAGGTGGCTCTTTGCCCTGCCTCGGGTGTTTCTTCACACATGTGCACTAATCAGCATTCTGCTGGATACTCAAGGGGAATCCTCTGATTTACAAAACCACTTGTTTTTGTAAATAAGGTTTTATTGTAACACAGCCACACGTTCATTTACCTATGTGTTGTGTGGCTGCTTTCACACTACAACAGCAGAGGTGAGTGCTTGTGACAGAGACCGTATGGCCCCCAGCCTAAAATATTTCCTATCTGGCTCTTTACA
The DNA here is from genome assembly GCF_000696425.1 of Galeopterus variegatus. NCBI lineage: Eukaryota > Metazoa > Chordata > Mammalia > Dermoptera > Cynocephalidae > Galeopterus > Galeopterus variegatus. Next base: position 307,528 of record NW_007728076.1, on the reverse strand, counting down.
AAAAATGTTTGGCAACCCCTGATCTAGCTCTTCCACCTCATTATTAGAAAGGATACTGAGTTCTATGGTGGTGATCTCATATCCCCTGTTTCTGAGGATCGTACTCTGTCCACTGTATCACTGTGTCCTTTATCATGTCACTGTGTTAGGTTTTCTCCATGAGGCCAAGACCCTGAATGACAAAAAAACAAAAAGAGACACCTACAGGAGTAGAGACTGTCCTCAGGCAAGAGAGGAAACCTGCATTCTAAAGGCCCTGGATTTTTTTCCATGAGGCCAAGACCCTGAATGACAAAAAAACAAAAAGAGACACCTATAGGAGTAGAGACTGTCCTCAGGCAAGAGAGGAAACCTGCATTCTAAAGGCCCTGGATTTTTTTTTACAGAATTAGATGACCTCAAATAGCTCCATCCAATAACAAAATACATAATTATCTGTGGTTTCAGGAAAGCAGTTCAGTGCCTTTTTTCAGCATATCTTATTTAGGTCTAGAGCCTGTTAGAGTGTCTTACAAAATACATACAAAGGGTTTGGCCTGCCTGCTCTGTTTAGTGGCACACGGTCCCCTGTGAGTGAGCAAGTTCCCAGGCCCCAGTCAGAGGGTCTCATCACAGCACCCCTGCTGGAGGCTCGTCATGCTAGCCCCTCCAAGAGCCAAAGGCACAAGCCTTTTTACATGCCTTGTGACTTACCAAGAGGAGGTAGATTCAGGTAGTCATTCAAATCTGAGTTTTCAGAGTAAAGCCTTTCCATGAAAAAGTCATTGTGTCTGGCCCTTCTCCCCAGTGGGGACTCAAGGGGCATAGCCCAACTCAAGGGGCATAGCCCAACGCCCTTTCAGCATCAACAACCTGCTCCCCAGCGCAGCAGGCCCAGCAGCCCCAGGCTCTGCTTGGGTAGCAGTGCCACTTTTCAGGGCCCTTCCAGCCCTCGCAAGGACAGGCAGTGGGACTGAGGCCCACACACTGCAGTCAGGCAGTGGTGGTGTGACCACCTGAGATAGGTGGCTTGGTGTTTTCCTCTCTGCTTGTTTCTCTGCTGAGAATCTCAGAGCCTTGGTGGCATAAGGTGGACTTCCAGATGTCTCTGCTAAGAGCAGTGATGCTATTGTTCACCCAAAATCTCATGCTAAAAGATGAGAAGGTATTTCTTTAACACTGAAGTTAAGACTGAACCACTGCTACAAATAATATCAGCCAGGTGGGGTAAATTTACAGGAGCCAAGTCTGAAGGTGGAGCTCACAAACAGTGTTCCATAAACCTCTCAAAGTTGGAGGGTATATCAGAAAACAGTTGAATAAATATTAATATCCAAAGTTGAAATTCCTGACAAAGAGCCTAAGAAGGCAATTGTCTCAGAGATCAATATGAACATTTAATCATTCAGCAAATATTTAGAGTGCCTACTATGTGCCAAGCACTGTGCTAAGAACCAGGGATACACAGTAAATAAGAAAAGCACAAACCTAGCCCTCATTCATTCACTCATTCAAGAAAGATTTATTGAGCATTTATTTACTGTGCCCAGGCACTGTTCTAGATACTGAAGATACAGTAATAAGCGAAACAGATCAATGTACCTACTCTTGTGCCATGTGACTAGTGGGGGCACTGAAAGTCTGGTGGGAAAGTAATTCAAATAAGAGGAGCATGATAAAAAGGGGAAGAACTGGATGCTTTGGGGGCTTGTGACAGGACAGCTTCCCTGGCCTGAGCTTCAGGCAACGTTTCTCTGAGGAAGGGATGTTTGAGCAAGATTGCAAGGCTGGATAAAAGTTGCCCAGTGAAGAGAGGGGAAGAACACTCCAGGCAGAGGAACCAGCAGAGGCTCTGAAGAAAGAAAACATAAGCATTTCAAGAGCCTTAAAGCCAGACTTAGGTAGAGGGGCCTCAGATGAGGCTGGAGAGGAAAATGGAGCAAGTTGTTGGCACTCGGTAAGCCAAGGTGGGACCCTGGCACTTTGCCCTAAGCACAGTGGGAAGTCTTTGCACGGTTTCAAGGCAGGAGGAGAGAGACAGCATCTGCTCTGTGTTTTTAAAAGCTTATTCTGGCTGGTGGCTAGAGGACGGTTTCTAGGGGAGGAGACTAGATAGACTACACTGTTTAGGAAGTTGTTGCAGTATTCCAGGTAAGAGAAAACCGTGGCTTAGATTAGAGACGTGGAGGAAATGGGAAAAAGTGGATGCCTTCAGGGATATGTAGGAGGTAACATCGACAGGACTTGGTATACAGATGAATGTGAAAAGGAAAGCAAAGAAAACCGTGGCTTAGATTAGAGACGTGGAGGAAATGGGAAAAAGTGGATGCCTTCGGGGATATGTAGGAGGTAACATCGACAGGACTTGGTATACAGATGAATGTGAAAAGGAAAGCAGCATCTGTAGAAACCACAGGTTCTGAAAAGCATCTGATTTTTTAGGTTTTCTTCACTGAAACTCTCGTGTATCTCCTGTGTGGTAATGACACATCCCAGACCACTCAAGCCAAGATGTTAGAGTGAAATGGAGAACTGCCTGGGTGAGCAGGTGCACAGAGAGCCATCGTGAGCAGGAGAGCCCGAAGCTTCTTGCTAATCCTGTTCCATCTCCCTAAAGACATGGGCTCAGCTGCTGCTAGATGCCCAGTCCTGTGCTTCTCCCCAGCCTCTGAGGAGCTCAGACGTAGCAGGAGAGACAGAAAAGTCAACAACGAGTCTGAGAAAAGCTCTCTGGAGTTGCAAAGGCAGCCAAAGGGAACAGAGGAGGGAAGACCCCTTTCTTTGGTGACAGGGGAATCAGGGAGGGTTTAACAGAGAAACTGCTGGAG
>NW_007728076.1:299861-303212 GCF_000696425.1 Galeopterus variegatus | reverse complement strand
CGACTCACATGTGCTGGGCACCTGCTAGGTCTGCCTGGCCCTGGGCTTCTGCAGGCACGTGCCTGGCCATTTCCTTCCTCTATCAGAGGGTCCCAATTTCACAGTAGAGTTACCTGGGAAGTTTAAAAAAAACTCCAATTGAGGCCTATTAAGTCATAATCTCTGGGGGTTAGCCTAGGTATCAGTACTTTAAAAAATTGATTCTCAGGGATCGAATGGACTTTAAAACTCACCTCCCCGTCCCCTGCTACCCATGTAGAAGCTGGTGTGGGAAAATGGTATGTTTCATCATTTGGAACATTTTAGCCTGACATTCAAGGCTCTTTGCTGTTCAGACCTAGCCTCTGCATCGTCCCTCCATCCTATTCCTGTCTCAAATAATCCCTCCATTCCAGTCAAACTTCTCCCTAGTACTTGCCATGGTCTTGAACCTTCTGTGACTTCCTTGCCTGGAATACGCTTCCCTGGCCCCATCCTCTCTAGCTAAATCCTGAATGTCTTCAAGATACAGTTCAAGCCCTCTGTGCAGCCTTCTTAGAGTACCCCAGCCTGGAGTGACCACTCTCCACTGACCTCATGAAGCACCTACCCTAGACAAGGTTGGACAAACTTTTTCTGTAAAGAGCCAGATAGAAAATAGTTTAGTCATTGTGGGCCATAAGGTCTCTGTTGCAACTACTCAGCTCTACAGTTGCAGAGTGAAAGCAGCCATAGTAAGTAAGCAAATGGGGGTGGCTGTGTCTAATAAAACTTTATTTGTAGAAACAGGGCTGGATTTAGCACTCGTAGTTTGTCAACCCCTGCTCTAAGTCACTGATGTGATAGCTACCCCATCTGTATTCCCAGATATATTTCATGTCTGTGTCCTTTCTCCCAGCTAGATTCTAGGTCCTAGGGAGGGAAGAGGCTGCATTAATATTCTCAAGTGATTTCAAACAGGACTAAGTAGCAGGCCTTGGTTTAGAAGGCTAGTTGAGTCCTTTTTTTCTCTCATTTCCATTCTAATTGAAGATTTATCATATGTCCCACACATCTCCACCCATCACCTCACCCTGCACACTTCCTGATTCTTCTGGTACAGACTGGATCGGGTACTTCCTGAATCCACTTATGAGGAAATGCACACAGTGACAGTCATTGAGTACTCTAAGCCACATCTGCTGGGAAGCCATTTTTCATCATGCTTGTTTGGAAGACTAAGATCATCACTACTTCCTCTCCAAAAATAGTTGTGGGACCAGCAAGTTCTGATGGTCAAAGGTTAGGTAAAAATTACTCCACAATGGGGACTCACCCAAGAGGTGTCAAAGAAAGTGACGCAGAGGAAGGACACGGGTGTGGGCGGGGGTGGCTAGCACACTTGATGAGGAGTGGGAAAGGAGGAAGAAATTTACACTGATCCTTTTCAGAGAGACATGAGTTGGCATCTGTTTCCTTATTTATACTGGACGGCTGAAGTTTTATGTCATAAGGAAAGTGCTTTTGATTTCCTACAGCTTTGCCCACAAAGAATATGCGTTGCTATTAAGCAGAAAGGCCAGCATTTTGTGGTTGTTTATGACACATGTTTATGTACTTTTTTCTTTTTTTAAAATAAGATTCAAAGTAGAGAAGAAAGACCTCACAGGGACTACAGGAAGCTCTCTAGCCCATATACTGTAACACTAAGTCAGTATTTCAGAGGGCATTTACAAGGAAGCCACAGGAAGGAGTACAGCGATTCTTTGGATTGGAGTGCACGTCCATAAATATAAAAAGACACCAGAGCATAAGTGACACTTAAAATAGTTAGACACAGAAAGCAAGGCAGTAAATATCCCTGCCTTGCCACTGTTCCAGGCCACAGCAAGCATGTAGGCATGGGCTTATTTTAAGACTCCAGATAGTCAGGAAATGGGGACCTTGAGAAAACTCACTCACACTTGCTCCTGCCCTTTCCTGGCACCAGGACACAATTCCCAGGACCCTGTGCCCTCCCCACCATGTCAAACAGGAATGACGTGAATGAGTTTCATGTCCCTGAAATAGACAGGTATTGAAAGTCCATCAGTGGGAAAATAAGGAACTCTACACTTTCCCTAATAAATCCTTTCTCAACCCTGAAATGGCTCTTGAAAATATCCACTCTTTTTCTATGCCTCCTTGTGTTTCTGTGGTGCTAGAGTGGCAGTTTTACTGCAGGCCCAGAGCCCAGGGGCAGGCTGTAGAAGAGAGTGCAGGACCGTGGCCTAAGGCCTGGCCATGATCTGTGAACGGAGAAACAAACCCTCCTGCCTCAGTTCCCAGCCAACGCCTGCAGAGTAGAGAGAATGGGGTACCTCAGTTAGAAAACCTATTTCCAAATCCTCAGCATCTGGCTCCTCACTTATAAATAACACCCAGCTCACAGAATTAATTATAGTGAAGATTATATGAGATGTCATATGCAACATTCCCAGCTGAATGCTTGGCATAAGGTGGATGCTAACGGATGTTAATTTTTTGCCTGTATCTCTTCATGTTGGGAATCTAAGAAGTCCATTCTCTTCTTCACTATGGTCTACCACAAGTTCTTCCTTAGATTATAGAATCAGAATTTGATTGCCACTGTGAATGTAAATTGCTGACTGAAAATCATTCAGGAGATAGGTGCCATGTTGAAGTGTTCATTCTATGCCAGGTTCTGGAGCAGAGATGTATGAGGTGTGGTTCCTGATATCAAGGAACTTCTCTAGTAAAGGTCAACACAGAAAGAACTGAGAAAGCAGTAGAAGTGGGTGAGAAGGGGGATACAGAGAGTGATGCATAGCTGCTCTGTGAATTTATGATAAAAGACAGAGGTTTCGGTCCTTTCCTGGAAGTTTTATCCCATGTATCCATCTAACCCCCATGCTGTCTGTCAGGGTCCTTCACATATACCTTAGAGCTTGCACAGCATGCTGGTCATGGGCAGGATATGGAACCAGAATGCCTGGCTCTGCCACTTGCTAACAGTTGCGTGACCTTGGGCAAATTATGCAAAATCTCTCCGCTGTTGAGTATGAAATGGAGGTAATAGCTGCATGTACCTCCAGGATTTTTTAAAAGAATACATGAGGTTATAGATATAAACCAGTTAAAATGATGCCTTTGCACACAATAAGTGCTCAGTTAATGTTGGTCATTATTATTTTGGTTGTATGTGCTCTTGTCCCAGCCCTCCCCTTCTTGAAATGTAAGAATCAGGAAAGTTAAGAATGCCCTTGGGATGGGGGGTGCTGGTCGGTTAGTTCAATTGGTTAGAGCGTGGTGCTAATAACACCAAGGTCCAGGGTTCAATCCCTGTACCAGCCAGCTGTCAAAAAAAAAAAAAAAAAAAAAAAATCCCTTGGG
>NW_007728076.1:298519-299066 GCF_000696425.1 Galeopterus variegatus | reverse complement strand
GATAACCTGAACCTCAAGACTGATTTGAGAATCAAAGGAGAGTAAATATATAAAAAACATTTTGTAAACTCTAAAGCACTCTATAAAACTTAGTTGTTGCCTTATTCTTACGGCTGGAAGCAAGGATGGCCACAAGGGTAGGATTTGTAGGACCCCAAGGAGGGGGCAGCAGCCTCTCAGGGGAGATTCTGGACCACTTGTGAAGCCCCCCCTTCTAGCCAAGAGCTGCTTGGTCTTCTTTGCTACACACTGGAATATCGATTGTATTGTTTCTGTAAGGGACTTAAAGGGAGCGGGGGGATGCCGACTGTCCTGGTGAGTGTTGCTTCTAAAATACAGGGACTTTGTGGCATCTGAGTAGACTTATGGGGAAATGGGACCTAAGCAGCACCATGTGAAGGACATATGGGATTATATAGGCCAAGAAAGGAACATAGGTAGGAATTAGACATCCCTCCATGAGAGATGAAGGAACGCAAAGCCAAGGGACAAGGTCCTGTTCAAGTCCACTGCTTGACCTATGGTGTCCAGGTGCCTGGATTCACTT
>NW_007728076.1:297072-298496 GCF_000696425.1 Galeopterus variegatus | reverse complement strand
CTCAGGAAGAAGATATGGAATAAACCTAAGTGGCCAACAATGAATGAATGGATAAAAAAAATGCGGTATATATACACAATGGAATACTATTCAGCCATAAAAAGAATGAAATCCTGTCATATGTGGCAACATGGATGGACTGGGAGGACAGTATGTAAGTGAAGTAAGCTGGACACAGAAATACCAATAGCACATGATCTCACTCATATGTGGAATCATTAAAAAAAAAAAGTTGATATTATAGATGCAGACAGTAGAACAGTGGTTACCAAAGACTGGGGGAGGGGGAGAGAAAACAGGGAGAGATTGGCCAATGGGTACAAAATTCAGTTAGATAGGAGGAGTAAGTTCTGGTGTTCTGTTGCACAGTGGCGTGACTATGGTTAACAGTTAAGTTTTGTATATTGCATAATAGCTACAGGAAAGGCTTTTGAATGTTTCACCACAAAGAAATGATAAATGAACAAGGTGATTGATACATTAACTATCCTAACCCCATTATTGTACAACATATATATGTATCAAAACATCGGATGGACCCTGTAAGTATATATAATTACAATGTGTAAGTTAAAATTTAAAAACAAACAAAAAACCTCAATCAGGATCTTGTCTCCGATCAGTTACCTATTACCACTGGTGGGGGTTTGCAGTCTTCTCCCTTTCCATGTGCTATATCCTGCTATGTTTTAGAAATGTTTGGAAAAGCTGAGTTTGGCTAATACTGTGGAAATCAAGGGAATTTCATCTCTACCATAATTACACACAATTTCTTTTATCTTTTATGATGCAGGAGAATATTTTGCCTTATCATAATATATTTTGTCTGGGCCGGCCCGGTGGCNGGTCATTATTATTTTGGTTGTATGTGCTCTTGTCCCAGCCCTCCCCTTCTTGAAATGTAAGGATCAGGAAAGTTAAGAATGCCCTTGGGATGGGGGGTGCTGGTCGGTTAGTTCAGTTGGTTAGAGCGTGGTGCTAATAACACCAAGGTCCAGGGTTCAATCCCTGTACCAGCCAGCTGTCAAAAAAAAAAAAAATGCCTTGGGAGCCAGGTCCTGGAAGCACAGATAAGAAAGGTAGATTTAGGCCTCTGTTCCACCAACTGCTTCATTAACTTACCCATTTTATGCTATTCTTATTCCCTTTATATATTTGCTAATTAATTTAACTTACTTGTTAGTCAAGTTGCTTTTGACAATTACAGCCTATCTCAGATAAATGAAGCAAGAAAAATGACAGGGCTTTTGTGCACTAGTGAACCAAAAGGAGCATGAACTTTGGAGTAGGAGTTGAAGTGTGGTCAAGCCATGTAACTTCATAGGTCTTCCTGAGTCTTCCTGTCTCATCAGTAAAATGGGTCGATAACCTGAACCTCAAGACTGATTTGAGAATCAAAGGAGAGTAAATATATAAAAAACATT
>NW_007728076.1:293922-295980 GCF_000696425.1 Galeopterus variegatus | reverse complement strand
ATACTCTCATTTTAGAAACACAGCCTATTAATATGTCTATATCTGTTTAAGAGTTCAAACTTTCTTTTCATCTTACACCTTTAATACTTTATCTCTGAAAGGTATGAAGACAAGTTTACCTCCAAAAACAACCTATCAAGAATCTTTTTATGTGAAAAGCCATTATGATTATAGAATTCTTCATTTCTCCGTTGGCAGTGCCTGCTCAGAAATAATGAGCTCCCTGTACATATTGTTGCCAAGGAGATAAGACCAAACATTCATTCAAGGCCCTTTCTCGAACCTGGCAGGGACCATTGTGTTTAATGTGCGACTCTTTGAAGTGGTATCAAGAGAGATAAACCAGCACAAGCGTGTGCGTCTGTTGTCCTGCCAGCTTCCTGAGCCCAGAAAAAGAATATAGGCCCTGAAGAAAATGACCATGGCATCCCTATGTGCACAGCACAGACTGTACCTCCTCTTAATTCTTATTCTTGTAATCCTGTTGTTCTCTATCTTAATGAGCTTGCCTGGCATCTCAGATCCTTGCTCAAAGCCATGATTCAGAAACTGGCTCATGATAGTTCACAAATGCTTGTCAGGGAGATAGGGCCAGGAGATTTTATTGAAGAGTTTCTGCTAAGCACACTGAAATCATTCCTAAAATGGCACAATAGCAGAGAGAAAAAAAATATTACAAAAAGTTAAATTGGAGAATAGGTGAGGTAAAACAAGGCTTTTGTTAGGCAATCATTGCAAAGCTTTTTGAAATTTTTTTGAGAACGTGAACATAGATTTGATTATGAAAGAGGGTTTACTGACTTATTAAGATATAAGTATTGCTTATTCAGACAATTGTAATTTGGCTAATGGAACTTAATTTCAAGGAACTTTTAGTTTTGCAATTAACAGAGCGATCAGATGATAAACTAGTTTTTGCCAAATTTGAAGAAGGATTTTTTAATATTGGAGGAGTTATCAGCATTCAAGTAAAACAAAGTTATTACATTGTGAGTTGTCTGTAGTATTTAGTGGATAGAGAAGACACTTATTTTCAGAGCAGAAGCTGGCTGAAGAAAGAAGGGAAACGTGAAGTGAAGCTCTGCCCAGCAGCCCCGTTTTCTGAGCCATCAGCAGTTGTGCTACTTTTTTGGTTTTTTGTTTGTTTTTTTTCAGGGCCCCTACCCCTCCCTCAATTGTGCTGCTTTGGACAGTCCTCCAAATCCTGAGGTTTTGGAGGGTGCCACAGGCTTTTCTCTCTCCTTTCGTGTGTTGTTTTATTTCTGGAAAGGGTGTAAGAATTTTTTTCTTTAATGTACTTTTACTTTGAAATAATCCTCAATTTTATAAAAAAGTCGAAAGTATAATACAAAGAACTTTTGCTACCTGATCCATTTGAGAGTAAGTTGCTGACATAAATACTCCATCACCCAGTGTAGAATACTTCAAGGTTTGTCAGTTGTCCCAATAACATCTTTATGTCAAAAGAATTCAATCTGAAATCACGCATTGCATTTAGTTGTTCCATGAGTCCATTTTCTGCCACTTAGAATACCTGGAACTAGGTAATTTATAATGAAAAGAGGTCTATGTCTTATAGTTTTGGAGGCTGGGAAGTCCAAGGTCAAGGGAGCACATCAGGTGAGGGCCTCCTTCCTGGTGGGGACTCTGCAGAGTCCCATGTCAGCAAAGGGCAGCATTGGAGGGAAGCATACTAAAGTACTCACTTGCTCTCCTTATAAAGCCACTAGTGCCAATCCTGTGATAACCCATTCATTTATTAACCTATTAATCCATGAATGGATTAACCCATTCATGAGGGCATTGCCCTTGCGATCCAGTCACCCCAAAGGTCCCACCTATCAACACCAGATTGGGGCTCCCACATGAGCTTTGGAGGTGACATTCAGACCATGGCAGTTGTCACGTCCCTTAAGTCTTCTTCAGTCTGGAACAGTTCCTTAGATTTCCCTTGACTTTTGAAGATTGTAGGCCTGTTATTTTAAAAATATGTGCCTCAGGGGCCGGCCCAGTGGCGCACTGCTACAGTGCGCCACTTGGGAGCGCGGCGGCGCTCCC
>NW_007728076.1:283019-293336 GCF_000696425.1 Galeopterus variegatus | reverse complement strand
ACTGAGGGTTGCGATCCGTTGCCAGACATGAAAAAAAAAGACAAAAAGGAAAAAAAAAAAATATATGTGCCTCAGTTTGGATGTATCTGATGTTTCCTTGTGCTTAGATTCAGGTCGTGCGTCTTTGGGAGGAATATCACAGAAGGGACACTGGGCTCTTCTCATTGAACCATTACTGCTGGTGTTAATTCCAGTCTCTTGATTCAGATGGTATCTGCTGGGCTTTGTCATTCTACAGTTACTCTTTTTCTCTTGTACTTAAGTATTTTGTGGGGAGGAACTTTGACACTATGGTAAATATCCTGTTTCTTGTTGAACTTACAATTTATTTGTTTATTTATATCTGCATGGACTCATGGATTCCTGTCTTATCTAACAGGCTTGCTATCCTTTCTTATTTTAATGTAAAAAAGAAATTTTCCCAGATGCCACCAATAAGAGACTCCTTAAATGACTCCTCTCTCCTTTGATATATCCATATCATTCTTGGAGAATTTTGTTACTTTCTGACACAAGAAGATATTCTAGGTTTTTCTTGAACTTTCCCTGCTCCAGTCCTGGAGAATAGTATTTAGAAATCACGATCTCAATGTCACGTCTGTTTATTGCTTTTGGAGTGTCGCTACTCTCTGTGTGCAGAAGTAAAAAATATATGTATGTATGTATTTATATGCATGTACACACTCATCAACACACCAGTAGCTCTATACATATCTGTACATTGAACTCCGAGTTCTCCCTCATATCTCCAATTCTTAACCAACACCACAGGATTTTTTCTATTTTTTCTCTTTCCATAGTTCTGTCTCTCACTAGCCTTAACATATTTACTTACTTGATCAAGTCCTCTCTATGTATACCACCTCCTATCACTGCTGCCCCCACCCCCCCACAGACAAGGTCCTCACTGCGCTCGGGTTCTGACACCCCTCATGCAGATGCCCTCTTGACTCCGCTCTGGCTCGGTACCCCATTGTGAACCACCATGGCCCCCCTTCTCCCTTCAAGCAGTGCCTGCTTTAGCCTCACCTGATGGGCTTTGGACTGAATTGTTTAAGGAAGGAGGAGGTAAGGACAGGGAATTGCTGGTGCGAGAATTTCTCAACAGAAAGCAGATTGCTTGCAGGCTTAGAAGCTGGCAGGTGAAACAGGTGGAGGACAAGCAGAATGGGTCCTGGGTAGCTCCAGCCTTGGTGCTCCATGTCATGGGAAGAATCTGCGCAGCCAGATCCCTGGGATTGCCCTCTAGCCCAGGCACTTGTTTACCATGTTAAATCTTACCTGATCTGCCAAGCCAGCAAGTGCTCTTATGTTTTATGTTCCTGACTTTGAATGAGAGAATGCTGCTAATAGCACCTTTTCCACTCCCACGGGGGTCCATGAGACTTGGGGACTCGTACAAGTCTCCTAGTATATGTGCAAATATGCTTTTCTCTAATGAAGGAATTCAGAACTTTCTTCAAATTCTCAAAAACATCCATGACCCAGCAACATTAACTACTTACCATATATCAAAAGGTTAAAAACAAATTCGATCTTTCCAATAATCAAAGAAAAGCAAATAAAAATATTATTTGCTGTATATGAGATTAGTGAATTAAAACAACACAAATTTATTCTCTTACAGTTCTGGAAGTCAGAGGTCTGAAATGGGTCTTACTGGGTTAAATCAAGTTTGACCAAGCTGTGTTCCTTCTGGAAGCTCTAGGGGAAAGTCCATTTCCTTGCCTTTTCCACCTTCTAGAAGCCATCTGTATTCCTTGGTTGTGGCCCTTCTTTCGTCTTTGAGGATGGCAGAGTAGCATGTACCCATCTCTGCCTCTAACCCTTCTGATTATGTTAGGCCCACCTGGATAATCAAGGATAATCCCCCACCTCAAGATCCTTTCTTAATCACATCTGCAAGGTCCCATGTGAGGTAGCATTTTCATAGGTTTCAGAGACTAGGATGTGGATTTCTTTGTGGAGGATGGCATTATTATGTGACCAACCACAATATCCAAGAATTGCATAACATGTACTTTCATACATTGTTGCCCAAAACATAAGTTAGTATAACATTCCTGGAGGGCATTTAGGCAATGTGTATCAATATTTTTAAATGATACTCATTGACCCAGCACTACCACTTCAGTAATGTAAAGTAAGGAGATATGTGGACACGGAGACGTATGTAAGAAGAAATTCACCATAGCATAGTTTATGTATTAGTGGAAAATTGAAAACAATGTAATTATATACAAATAAAGAATTGATTAAATAAAAGATTCTAATACATTTATCTATATAATCTTGAGCAGCAACTTAAAAGGATACATGTGCATATGTGTGATTGAAAGGAACAGCATTCACAGTAGTTATCTCTGAGTAGCAGGACTGGAGGTATTTTGTGTGTTTTCTAACTTTTAATCTATAATGAATGTGCATTGGTATTTTTCAAAGCAACAAGTTGAGCCTACTAATGAGCAAAGGAGGTACTGAATTTATCTTCTCTTGTGAAAAATGGTTGTTTTCTTTGGAGGTAAAAATACATCTTGCACAGTCATTTACTGGTTTTACTAGACCATTTGTTCTCAGTATACAGAAATTCTAATGATCTCATACCCTACACCAGGGGTTGGCCCTGGGGCTCAGTCTAGGCTACCCCCTCTTTGCAAATAAGGTTTTGCTGGGGCACAACCACACCCCTCTGTTTACATATTATCTGTGGCTGCTTTCAAGTTCCAATGGCAGAGTTGAGTAGTTGTGACAGAGACCAGTCTAAAATATTTAGTATCTGGCTTTTTACAAAAAAAAAAAGCCTGCTCTAGGCTTTCTTATTAACAATGACAAAAATCTTTCTACTATTTAGTTTTTAACACATTTTTTTTGACAGAACAGAAAGTAATATGTGAGTATCTTACTGTAAACACTTTTCATAAAAATTTCCATCCCCCACCATCATAATTCAAAAACACATTTTTGGAGAAAAATAAATCTCAGTATAGGAAAAAAATTTTTTTTCTGTTTTCTAGGATTTCTCAGCTTTAGTCTTTAGAAAGACCTAAGAGCAAAACTCTAATGATATTATAATTTCTAATTGGAGAATAATTGCCAGTGAGGCTCATGATTACAGGCATAACGCCTTTCCCACATTGAACCTGGACCTTTAGGCCTCCATCTCTGCTGACTTTGGAATGCCTTCGAGAAGCTCAGTGAGAACATTAGTTCTCACTTCCATTGCTTATGCAGAGATCAGGTACATGTCTCTCTTTCTAAATGCATTTTCCATTCTAGATCCTCTACCTTCACATGATGTGAGTGCTATGGAAGCCCAGAAAGAGCTAATTTAATCAAGAAGTTATCTGTTCCCAGCAGAATGGCACATGCTCTGCCTCATCCAGGCCTAGATTGCCCTGAATCCTGGCTTTCCTAAGGAGTCTGCTTGGGTTTATGGTCTCTGAGTCTGAGTGATTCTTTCAAAGTCAGAGTTGGTCTGAGAGATTTGAACCGTGCCACCTCTCCAAAGCTTCAGGGAAAGCCCACTACATGCTCCAAGGGAATCTATAGTACATAGGTCCGAGGCAGATCTGGGAACTACACCTAAAGGGGATTAGGAGCCAAAACAAATCAGTACTAGTAATATTAGAAAAGTATGTTGCTAGATAGATAGCAGGCATTTGGACAGCTACCGTCTGCTCTTCAGATGCATGCCACGTTGCTACCGTGGCCTTTCCACTCAGGGCTGTGGATCTCTGACCTCCTGTTCATAGGACATCTCTATTTATGAGTCCTTGAAAAACCACATTTTCTTTGGGCTTGGCTTCCAAAGGCCAGTCACCACCTGGCAGAACATATTATCATCCCAGCAGAAGTCAGCCAGCAGCATCCTCACAAACACACCACAGACCACCTCTGTCCTCACTCCCCACTCCCTCCACGTGGCTCTCATCCCTACTGCAGCTCGCCTGCCTACCCCGCCCCCTCATTCACTCACTCATGCTGTTTATTATTTTCTTTACTTTGCTGAGAAGTTTCTGGAGCTTCAAGACCCCAGAGACCTACACGGGAATAATAAATCCAGGAAAGGTCTTCCTGTTCCCGAGCAGCTCCACCCCTCCCCTCACTCTGGAATTCCTCGTCAGCAGCTGCTCCTTCCTGTGACTCGTGGCTGAACTCAGGGCCGTGCCCCAGTGAGGCCTCTCAGGATACCTGCTATGAATATTAGCCATTCTTCATATCCACTGCTATTCTGTGGCTTCGGTTCAGCAGTGGGGAGCTGAAATGGGGTGTGTACAGGGCTGCGAGTGAAGGCTCTCTTTTTGCATGTGCAGGTTATTGCTTTTGCAAAGGCTCTTGCCCATAAACAGAGCCAAACCTAGCATGAGTTCATGAAGGCATGCTGGCTGGAGCTGATGCTGGCTTATGTTTTTTTCTCCAACCTAATCTGGATATATTCTAGCTTGCCTCTCCATTGGCTGGAGTGAGGGGGTGAGAACAGCTCTGTTACCCAAGAGAAGAGAATATTTATAGAGTCCACAGCTTTTACTCTAAACCTGTTTCCTTCTCAGAGCAGTAGCACCTTGATTATTACAGAGCGCTTCTTGAAAGTCCTGAAATAACATCCCATTTCAGATCAAATGGGAAAGAAACATCACTCTCTTTTCCTACAGAATCTAGACTTGGTGGCTGTGAACGGTAGACATATGCAGAGAGGGGAGTTCTGACTTGGGACCCTCCTCAAAAATGTGGTTTGGCCCAAGCATGATCCACATTCTGGAGTTCATTAAAAGACCATCTCATCAATGGATTGAAACTCCTTCCTCAGCTCCAGGCAGCCTGCAACCAGGCCTCCCCAGGGTCATCCCGGTCTTCCTCCTGCAGGCCAGGTAGAACCTGCCAGTAGCCTGAGGGTAGAGTCAACCAGGGACTTATAAACCCAGAAAGTTGAAACTTTTTAAAAATGCTGATGTGTGTTTAAAAGGTGTGTTTTATGCCAAGAGCCTACTGGCAGAGAAGGATGCATGGGAACTCTGTGCATTATAGGTTCAATCCCAATTTCCTAGAGCCTGCCTCCTCCCTCCCTGCCTCCCAGAGGTGACCCAGGCAACCTTGGATAAGCATGCTGTTCAGCACCACCAAACTCTTAGACAATGCAATCTTATTTTTGTAGCCAAGACTGTGTATGCATATATGTATCAGAAGTGGGCATCTCACCTTCCTTACCTACAAGAGAATAACCAGGTCCCAGGGTACAGGTGAGGGCAGTAACCAAGTCGTTTTGGAGAAGGCGAGGCCTTAATCGAGTCATAAGTCTGGATGGAGCTACTTTTCATGCTGAGAAGCCTACCAAGTTCTTCCACCAGATGCCCAGGAGCATGGGAGACATTAGCATACCCCCTGCCAATGGAAACCCCAAGCTTACCCTAGGGGTAAAAAGACATTTGGGGAATGGAAAAATGGGCTGACATAGTTCCATTTTTCCAAGGATGTTTTAAAGTGAGTTTTCTTTGGGCAAATATACATGGGAATAGTCTTGGCCTGGTTATTTGACCAACTTATTGGGAGGTCCCAGAAATCGGAATGAAAATTAAAGTTGCTGGTCTTTGCCCACAGCCTTCTGGGGTCCAGCTGACAAATGCAGAGTAAGAAACTGAGTTTTTCCAGTATAAATTAATCATTTCTCTCAGCCTGGTGCCAGTTCCCACTCATGCGAAGCTGCTTTAGATACCACCTCTGTCACCTAAGGAGACTCCAGACCCAAGCAGGGAAGGGGCGAGCAAACGCGCTAAGGCAGCTTGCCTGCTTTGTCCTGTCACCCCATGGTCCGGGAGTGGGGCCCAGGCACACCATATACCACAAGCAGAACAGAGATCCCTCTATAAATTTTAAATGACTGAGTGACTGTTTTCCAGTTTTGTAAAATTAAATTAAGGAAAAGGACTCCCAGACTGACTACACCAAGTGCCAAGTTTCATCCCAGCACACATCATTTTTACAGTAAGTTTTAACTCTGTGAAAAATACAGGATTATACTGAAAACGCTGACAGGCCTAGAGCCAGCTCATGAACTAATAATGCCACGTCTTTAATATTTTTACACAGCATGTCCTAATCTGCCGCAGCTTTCTTTTCCTTTAGATAGAAGTTACGTGAGAATTCCCAGGGTACTACGTTTTCTCCTTCTCTTTTAGAGCGTATATTCCCATTTTCAAATCATTCTTGCTTGTAAACCTTTTTCAGTCCAGCTGCATTTTTTACTGTGTACAATTGGTTTATCAAGCTCAGCTGCCTTGTGCTGAGCTATTTGGCTGGAGAGGCAGGAGAGGAGAGAGAATATGCACTAGAAGCTCCTGCTCCTGCTCGTTAAGGCTAAGAACTCATGAAAATCAACTCCAAATGTGTGGCTCACGTATGTGA
The DNA here is from genome assembly GCF_000696425.1 of Galeopterus variegatus. Taxonomy (NCBI): domain Eukaryota; kingdom Metazoa; phylum Chordata; class Mammalia; order Dermoptera; family Cynocephalidae; genus Galeopterus; species Galeopterus variegatus. Next base: position 286,937 of record NW_007728076.1, on the reverse strand, counting down.
CAGGCAGCTAATGACTGCCTGCGTTGGCTTGCTCTATTCTGCAAAGAAGCCCACAAGTCAAGCTCCTTACCAAAAATCCTGGTGATTTTCAGCCCTTCAAATCAACAAAAAATCCACTGAGCAATTTTCGAGACAGGTGCCTTGAAAGTAGCCCTATCCCACAACCTTTTTTTTTGTTGTTTTTGGTGGCTGGCTAGTACAAGGATATGAACCCTTGACTTTGGTTATATAACACCATGCTCTAACCAACCAAGCTAATTGGCCAGGACCTTCCCGCAATTTTTAAGGCCAGCCAGCATCTTTTGGAGATGGTGCCAGGGCTCCCATATTTCTACCCCCATGTTTCTTTCACCTGTCAAACTCAAGCTGTATCCCTGAGTCAGGCTATTTCGAAACCCATGTAAAATCAAAAGACAAAGGTGAAGAAAGTCAGTGAGGCCAATTTGACAGAAGCAGGGGGATCCACTAGTGGCATGTTACAGGTTACAGCTGGACTGACCCTTGTCCTTGCTGGAGACCATTGACTCCACCATGGATGGGACAAATAATGACATGGAGTCCCTTGGCCTCTGATGTGTCCTTTCCTGAATGTGAAAGCTCTGCTCCTCTCCCCTATTTCATATCAGTACGTGGGGAAGTTAGACCCATTAGGAGAGATGTCTTTGCCAGCATTTAAGATAAAACAATCAAATAAGAAGAGGAGGCAATTTCATATATAATTTGCTTTTTTTATTGGGTTTTTTTCACTCTCCAGTTAATGTGTTTTTTTAAATGAAACTAGGGAGGAAAAATAGCATTTAAGATAAAATCAATCAAATAAGAAGAGGAGGCAATTTCATATATAATTTGCTTTTCTTATTGGGTTTTTTTCACTCTCCAGTTAATGTGTTTTTTTAAATGAAACTAGGGAGGAAAAAAAACCTCACACATATGTGAATCACACCTGGCTTGGGTTCAATTTAAAGCCACAGTGGGCCTAGGAATGGAGGCCTAAAGGCAATATTTTCTTTCACTGGTTAAGAAGGTTGATAGAGGGAGGCCTTCTGCTGCCAGAAGTCTCATTAGCTAGGCAACCTTTCATAGCTGAAGTCTGAGGAGAGAGCACCATGCTTGCCTGCTGACCACCCATTTCCTGGGGTAGGTGATGAGGCTTGAAAGATGGACATGTTCGGCATTCATGCAGCTGGGAGGGAAACGGAGGTGCTAGCCCCTCCTACATTAAACATGGGTTAGTTCCTCTTTTAAGCAAAAGGGGAGGGGCGAGTGGGTTATTATTTGGCCTCTCTAGAGGTGTGGAATACCTTAGCACACAGTTTTTGGTGTTCTTGTAAATGGCACACAGAGAGATCACTCACCTTCAAAGAATGATTGATACTTCTTTCATTTTAACAAATGAGAAATGTTCGTGACAGAAAGGAGCCCTGTTTCAAGCCAGGTTTTCTCATTAGCAGTGAAACATGGATAATTATTCACCGGGAACATACACAGTGGGAATTCATGTTAGGTTCCTTATTTTTACTTTTGCTGCTGGCAGTCCTCAGAGACCACTGTATACACACAGTCATTCACATAAATACGTACATAAAAGGACAGGGTCTGTACTGCATGCACACTTAGAATACCAATTCTGAGTACAAAGAGAGCATGCCAGGAAAATAAGCTATGTATTCAGTTCAAAGCATTGGAAGACAGATTAGAGATGGAAAAGGCAGATGACCAGCAATTTTATTCATTTACCTTGGTTATAGGTAGTTTATTTTGGACTTTCCTTTCCATTTACTGTTGAGAGTAGACTTTCCTAAGAGCATTTTCAGTCCAAGATGAGTAGTCCACACTTATGAAAAGTACATTCTTTATGGTCACTGTCCTGATGGAAAGGAAAATCCAATAACCTGTACAGCAGTGACTTTAACAGGGCAGAAGTATGTTCCAGTCTCAAGTAACAGTCCTGAGGAAGATGTCCAAGGCCTTGCCTGGCAACATACCAAGTCCTCTAGGAACCAAGGCAAATTTCTTTAATTTCCTGTTGCCCTGACATCCCTGAAGTACTGGCCTTCACCATCTGTGCCGGGATGGCTTGCCGTACATACCTGTTGTCAACTGCAGGGTGGAGGAAGAGGAGCAAGTCCTTTTCTTTTGAAGACATGTTTCAGGAGGTGTACACAAGGCTTTCCCTCTCGTTTCACTGAACGCACCCACGTGCTGCACGCCTGATTGCAAGGGAAGCTGGGAAATGTCTCTATTCCAGTTAGCTGTGTACTTAAAATTCAGAGGTTCTTTTAATGTAAGAAAGAGAGGACAGATATGAGGGGATGCCTAGCAGTTTCTGTAACACAGCGCAACCCAACTAAAGTTGACGGAATCAGGAGTGCCGGAAGTGCAATTGGAAGTGATGGTTGACTTCAGCAGAGAGCAGTGAAGGAAGGTGAACCTACCAGCAGGAATTTCTAAGTTTAGCAGATTATAAAATACTCGGGGAAGCATTTGCAAATAGCTGGAATAGGAATTTTAAAAAACCTTGTTAAAACCTTATAGAAAAAGCATAGAGCTGAACAAGCAGAATATGTGAAAATCAGTTGTTTGGAAAATAAGTCATTCCTGATGATCAATGATTTAAACGTTTCTTTTTATGATGGGTAATTTCACATATATACAAAGTAAACAGACAGTGTAATGAACCTCCATGCCCTCATCACCCACCTTCATAAACGTTCAGCTGTTCCTATTCCATGAATACTTCTGTCCAGTCCCTGCTCCATTCCTACTCAATTATTTCTTTAGGTTAAATTTATATACATTGAAATGCACAATCTTAACTGTACAATTTTGACAGATACACCCACGTAACCACATCTTTATCTAGCATATTTGACCGCTTGATTTTTATTTTTCAGTCTTTTTTCTCTTTGTTCCACTTTGGCAAATTTCTATTACTACATTTTCAATTTCACAAATGTTTTCTATAGTATCTAATATTCTATTAATCCTATCTAGGGAATTTTTTATTTCAGAAAATGTTTCATTTCTAGTTCATTTGATTCTTTTTATGACTTCCGTTTTCTTCCTTAGTATGTGCATATTTTTCTTAAGTACTTAGCGTATTTTAATATCCTGTTTTAATATCCTTGTCTATTAATTCCATCATCCCTATTCTTCTGCGTCTGTTTCCACTGACTGATTTTTGTCCTGGTTATGGGTCACATTTTCCTGCTTCTTGACTTGTCAAGCAATATTTGACTGTATACCAAACAGTGTAGGTTTTACATCATTAAGTGGGTTTTGTCATCTTCCTCTGGAGATTGTTGACTTTTCTTCTGTTAGTCAAGTTATTCCAAGTTCAATTTGATCTTTTTAAGCTTAGTTAGGGCAGGTCTAGAGTAGCCTTTACTCTAAGGGCTTCCTGAGGTCTCTGTTGAATGACCCAGATGATCAGCAAGGATGTTTCACTCTTGCTGGCCAGAACTTGAAGGCCTTCCAGCCCTATTTGACCTTTGGAAAATATTAAGCTCACGGCTTCCTGTTTGCCCTTTGCTCATCCTTGTAGAGTTTAACCCTATGCATATATATCTTCAGTTGGGCAAAGACTCAAGAAGAATTTATGCAGATTTTCAGAGCTCTTTTTCTATGTGGCACCCTCATCTCCAGAATTCTGCTTAATAACTTCTAGCTGCCTTTGCTCTTCAAACTCTAGTGTCTCATTTTTAGTTTAGATTGTTGGGCTCTGCATGTGATAGCTCTCTGTTATGGGTTAAATTGTGTCCCCACAGAAGATGTTGAAATCCTAACTTCCCACACCTGCAAATGTGCCCTTATTTCAAAAGAGAGTCTTTGCAGATGATCAAGTTAAGATGAGGTCCTTAGGGGCCGGCCCGGTGGCGCACTGCTACAGTGTGCCGCTTGGGAGCACGGTGGCGCTCC